>NC_058054.1:14114861-14282361 GCF_020085105.1 Siniperca chuatsi | reverse complement strand
AATCAAAACAAACATCAAGACAGAGTGACAAATGTAAGCACAAAAAGTTATGAAATTAACAGAATAAAAGTTACAAATACTCAAATGAATATGTCAGTCGCAGGTAACCTTCCTATATATTCTTACCGTAATCTACTATATGTAAAAATCAGATTTAATGCGACAGTGTGGTGACACTACGCACACCGAAGTAGGAGTGAGTTGAATGCACTCTTTCACTTCCTTTTGGTTACCGCAGCTGTAAAATATATACTACTATACTATAAACACATTTTGTACTTGTAATATAACCTGTACAGAATATAACTATAACAGTTTTGCTTTCTATTTGAACTGGATTTCTTTCTAGAGGCCAAATCAAAAACAGTTAGCTGGCTAGCAACGTTAATCCCATTAGCTACCTTGTTCATCAATACCAGCTCACGCTGTTAACGTTATATATAACTTATGTTATATAATTGCCACAACTGCACGTACTGTGGTAACGGATAACACCAGCATTTCTATTACATACAGGCCAATGTTACCTTTTGGTTGCCTTTTAGTTGATCACAAGTTAACTGACGAATTCAGTCTAGGTTAGCTATGTTAGCTAGCTATGCTAATTAGCAGCTAACGTTACGCTATTTTACACCGTTGAAGCATTTAGACCGAACACCACCCAACAAAACTAATCCAGACGTTTTGACTGTCAACAACTAGTATACTTTTTCCGCTTAGCCCTAGATGTGAACGACTTAAGTTATCTTATTTACCCGTTTTAGCCAGCTCCGAGGCTGGTCCCCAACTTACCTGTAAATTACTGTTGGTTGCCATAAGGGCTGGTCACTTGTCCAATAATCGAAACGAATGTAACACCGCCGTGAGTAAACAACTTTCAAACACTCTGCATTGGAATTTAACCTTACGAGTTGACTCTTAACTCGACATTCGAGGTTTTTATGAGGCTTGTTTTCTTTTCTTAGATCGCTCCCGAGTAAGACCGAGGAGGAAACTTCCGCATTGAGTAGTCGATACTCGCGTGCACGGAATGAGATGACGTCAAGACGTAGCATACAGTATTACTGCGTTTTTACAACTAAAAAGTATTGGTTGATTGTATTTTTAAACTATTAAGTGAAGTACTGGGACCAATTGGGACTACATTTACCTCCTGTTTGTGTAATTTGTTTTAACCCTAGTCTTATCTGACTATTTTTCTTATCTTATTTGCTGTTCATGTGGCTTGTTATGTGATGTTATGTGGTTAACCCATAGCCCATACCCATTAACTCTTTTTGTACAGTCAATGGGTTTACCAAAATTAAACCCTACCAGACTATGTATGAACTATTAACTTTGTCATTCTAACATGAAGCACTTAAATGATCTATCATTTATCAGGCATTTGAATTAAGTTTAAAGTCCACTCATGCTGCAGTGTATCCACACTGTTGTGAACCTGGTACATTAGGCTTCTATTACAGAAAAATAATATTCATATTTGTAAAACAAATATTATGTATGTAATTTCTGTAGCAACCTCTTTTTTCTCTATGTACCACTGTAGTTCTTCATATTTGTAAAACAAATATTATGTATGTAATTTCTGTAGCAACCTCTTTTTTCTCTATGTACTCCTGTAGTTCTTCCACTCTGTCCAGGTACTGTTTACATTTATCTCGGATCTTCTGGTTGCCATCTTTACCCTGGGGTTCACCTGATGGGAAGGAGAGCATTCATTTAATACCACTCTGTAATATTATTCTTTTTTGTTATAGACATTTTATAAACTATCTATACAAGTATAGGGATGGCACCACTTAAAGTTGGCATATACACACACAAACAAAAAGCATTAATAGTTGAGTAATTTCCCTTGTAGATGCTAATTGGTTCATCAGGCAATGACAGTGATGGACACCGATGTACAGATTGTTAGGTTGACCTGAAATGTCTCAGTTATTGTAGGTGTGGTGTTTAAGTGTGACATTAGATGCATTTTGTTTCCAGCCATGTTGACGCACGTTTTACAATGTGCAGAAAGTACTTGACAGCATGTTGGTAGGAGCGGATGGCCTCCTCATAGTTCTCAGCCTGGTCTTCCTCTGAGGCCTTCTGTGCTACGGCAATAGCTTTCTGAAACAGCAGGAAATGTATTAATATTTCAGATACTATCATACCTTATGTTTCTACTGAAGTCACAGAGTCTGTATAGGAACCCTCAAACGCAATGAGTACATAAATCTACTTCAGCCAAAACAAAAGTAATATAGTACAGTGTTATACTGTCAGTTTGTACCAAAGATTATAAATAAATTCCTATTAATGCTCTGGAGCTAGCGCTGAAATGGTAAATCGACTGACTGAGCAGTTGATTAACAGAAAATTAATTAATTCCACTTTTCATTTTAATCATTTATTGTGTAATAGACCTCGTTCACGGCAGGTGTATTGACTTGTCATTGCAGGAAAAGCACATGTAATATTATTCATGGCAAAGTGTACAGTAAGTCATGCCAGTGAGCCCACATGGACAATACCAGGGCCCTGGAAGTGCTTTACCAAAACGGAATGAAGTAGTTTTTAGTGTTATTAATTACACCTGTGCTTTTTGTGCTAAGAGATGTCAAAATGTCTACTGCGATGAAGGTCTGTTCTAAATATTCGCTCATGGACATTATCAGTATTAACTTTTTATAGAGTAAATAGTCAATCAATTAAGTAAAAAGTGATTAATTGCATTGTCAGTTCAGATCTGTCAGTGACAATCTTTGATGTGACCAAATGATTTTAGTGTCTAAATTGCTGCTGAAAGGTTGTCTGTGTCCAACTATCCTTTAACTCTCTTCAGCTATATGGCGATTGTGTGTATTAAAACAAAGTAGTAAGAGTGAACTGTCTACTTAGTATCTGCCTTAGCACAGTGAACCTTATAACTCTAAGTGAAAAAAAAGTTTTTAATATTAGAAGAGGTTCTATGTGAATTCCACATGACTAACCACCCACCTGTAGGGTACCTGCTATTTTGACGATACGAAAACATGATTTAAAGCACATTGGTCCCATTACCTGCTTAAAACATCTAATTAACTGTGAATGAATCATTTAACAGACTGCCATTGAAAGTGTGGACTTGATGTGAATCACTATTTTTGGTCAGTGACGGACTTCAGTCAGCTCTTAAAAGAAATATTAACACAAAAGATCCTGCATTCACACTAAGAACTGCTTATTCTCTTATAGTTTAATAAAACACGGGAAGTAGTTTTGATTAAGCACACGATAAATTAAGCATTTGTCAAAGTGAAACCCGTCAGATTGCATACATTACTCGGTGGGTTTGTTCCTGTCTCATTAATAAGCTTGTTTCACTCCACTCCATAGACAAACGCGGAGCTTCCAGTCTTTAAGAAAGTTTCTTTTTATCCTACCTGTAGATTTGTTGGCTCCATGCGGAGTCCTGTGAGAATTAAAAACACAACAGAGTCAACCCGAGATCCTCGCCAGTCTTGTTTCGTTTACCCAATCATGTGTCACTGCACAACAAGTTCCTGTTTGCTTATCACTCCCTCAGCACTGACATGCGTTGAAGAAAAAGCAGCCTGCCCAGTCAAAGGAATGGCAACGATGCCGGGGCGCGGAAACCCTCCTGCCAGTGAGTCACGACGCTTAATTGTTGTCGTGCAAGTGACAAAGACAACACAAGTCGTTGAAGCCATTGTTTTAATGACCCACATAGAGTGTCGTAATTATTAGCTTTCATTGAGAATCGTTTTTGGTACATCAGACATAACCAACAACAAGATGCGTAAAATAAGACTGAGACAGTTTTACTTGTAACACAGTATGGCAGCTACAGAAGGCCAAGTGACTTATAAAACCTGCGCCTTCAGGAGTGTGCATGTGACTAATGGCTCTCTGTGTGATGACTGTCCGCTCCACTAGAGGTCGCGCCAACATCATCGTAAAAGCATCAATGATGTTTAGAACCCGTAAACCCTCTGATTTAATTTTAAGAGGCAACACTACACTTTCATATCAAAGCGTAACAAATATAAAATAATATAAATAAGATATTATGTGTTAATAAAAATATAAATGATACAGTATGCATGTAGAAGCTTTCTTAACCAATTTCCCTATTTAGCATAGACAATTTATTTTCATTTAAAAATCAAATTCTAACATTTCGATTTGTACATGTTTTGCTTTAAGTTCTGCATTTAGCTTATGGGTAAGTGGCAGAATATTTCTCACAGTGACTGTAATACAGTGTCTATTTGAAATGACACGCAGCAACACTATCAAAGCGGTTCCTTGTTGATTGTTAATTATTGTAAAATCATAAGATACAAAAAAGTTTTCTGCAAATGATAGGTATTCGCATAAAAGACTTCTTTAGGCCTCTATATAAATATATATTAAACTTGTAGATAAGAAAGTCTTGTAATGTCAAAAGAAAAGAAAACGGACAAAAGACGTGCTGCTGGGAAACGCAGTGTAAAATGTGATGGGGACCTTTGGCTCCACAGTGGATTAGCGTCGAGCTCAGACCATCGACAGCCTGACACCTGAGCTCCAGTGTGGCGCACAGTTTGGTCAGGAAGACGGAAAACTGTCGTTGTTAGTTTGGAAACATGCGGCGGAAAGAGAGCACACCGTCAACAGGAGAAGATCAACTTAAAGCGTCGTCGCTGACATTAGCGGACGTGTAGTCCTACTGAAAGAGACTCGCGCGTAACTCGCGCAGCCCATTAGGCGCATTTTATGGAGATCTATAGATGACAAGACCTGCACGCTGCGGGTTGCTCTCAGCATCTACTCGGATCTCTAATGTGGAACATGGCGAGGGGGATGAGAGGAGCTCATCTGCTCGCTGTATTTTTCACCTTTTCAATAACACTTTTCAGGGACGCAGATGGACAAGGAACTTTTAATAACTTAACAGGTTTTAGTTTGAGCCCTCCGTATTTCAACCTCGCTGTGGGGTCCAGTATCTCTGCCACAGCAACCTGCGGTCAGGATGAGTCTGGGACTCCGAAATATGATTTATACTGTAAACTTGTCGGAGGACCGACCACCGAAGTTCTTACTCAAAATATACAGGTAAGAAAAAGCTGTTTTGAGCTCACTAAAGCTTTCGGTCCGTGCGTAAAGGTGAATGAGAACAATATGCAGGTACTGCAATATGAAATTACATTGTAGTCGGATACTTACAGTGAACAGTAAGTTACATGCAATATATAACTATGACGGAAAGTATATTCAGCTGTTTTTATGAAAATGGTCCCTTATGAACGATGTCTGTCTCTTTGTAAAAGCTCTGACAATTCAGCCCGCCCCGACCAAGTTGTACAACTGCCAGAAATAGTTTTACACCATTGTAGTTGAGTTTTCTAAAGGAAATGCCCTTTCAAAAGCGGTCTTGTCCCCTCAGGAGTTCTCCTGAAAGCTCCTACATTACTGTAAGAACATGCAAAAGCTTTTTTCTAAACTTCAGATTTGCTTGTGGTTGCAATATTTTCCATATTTGCATTAGATTAAATGAATAAATTTGGTTAGTCATTTGGCAGTGCCTGCCTCCATTATAAAACCTGCATGTAGTTTGCTGCAGTTATTTGGGTGTGCATGTTTCTGTATACCAACAATTTGACACTGTTTAGGGTCAGTTCTGTGACTACTGCAACACCATTGACCCAAACAAAGCCCACCCGGTGACCAACGCCATCGATGGGACAGAGCGGTGGTGGCAGAGCCCTCCGCTCTCCAGGGGACCGGGCTACAACCAGGTGAATGTTACCCTGGACCTTGGGCAGGTGAGATTATCATACCTTACTCTGCTGTGAACAACTGTTTACTTGCTGCTACCTGCAGATTGAATAATGACTGCTGTGTGGCAACAGTAAAATATAGCACCTGCATGTTACAGAGGGAAGAGAAGGAAAGTGTTTTCTGCCTTGGCCATTGCTGTGCTGCTGTGAGATGAGTTATGTCAATTGTGTGAGGTGGCAGAGCACCTTCATTGGTGTGAAATTGGAAATTGCAATATTTTTGGCACCATATTCTTCTTCAGTGCTGTGTTTTGTTGCTGCTTATTTGTTTTGGATATGCTGGAAGAAAGTTGTTTGACTCATGGTGTTTCATTCACAAATATTCCAAAGGTGTTACATGATTATATTTTCAGTTTGAGCATCATCACCTCAGCCAGCAGTGATCATGTGAATAATGTGCCGCAGTTGGATGCTTGCCAGGAATCAGATTCACGCCCCTTTGGCCGGCAAATATGCTTCCATCATGACCCGTGTCTCTGGCAGGAGTTTGGCTCACGGCCCATAAAATTGCACCTCACGCTCAATTATCCACTGTGAGGAAAGAGAGGAATTCTGTTTTGGGATTAGGGATCAGAAGGACGTAAAATCAGATTCGAGGCATGCAGGTGGAGGCCTGTACCTCTTGTGTGAGGATGGTTTTGACTAGTTTTGGAGTAGACTTCAAAAAGAGAGCAACAAAAGAGCTCCTCTTCACACGTGTTGCATATTTGGCTCCCAGTGGGCACTGTGTCAGACAATGAGGGGTTGGCTTTTCTATCTCTGTTTTTAGACAGACTGAGCTGAGCAAAGATCCTACACGGCTAAATATAGTCCACACTTATAAGAGGATGGACACATGCAGGACCTTTAGGGATGTCTGACTTTAATACGTGGTAATGCTCAGTTTATTTGGGAGCAGGGGAAGCAGCATTATTGCATTATTGTGTGCTAAAAAGAGCATGGCTAGATCTCTGATGGTGACTACCAACTGCACAACACCCTGCCTTCCCTCACTACAACACCACCCAACCACAACCACACACACACACACACACACACACACACACACACACACACACACACACACCTGTCACAGGCATTTTTCTTTTCATGGCATCTGATGCAACCACTAAGGCTGTAAACAATGCTCACCTGCCACCATTGCATTTTAAGCCATATGGTTGTTTTAGCACTCAAATCTTCTAACCTATTCTGTGAAGAAAAATTAGTCTGTGTAAGGAGCAGAAAAACTGACTGTGTGAGGAAAAAACCTGACATGTGGGGGGCAGATATGTGATTTACTAAGAACTTCAACTTTATCAGATGGCAGCTTCCTAACATCTGGTATATCAAATCAACAAACTCAGCATTCTCATTTATTAACAAAAGACAATAGATTTTGCAAGCACTCCTCTATAAATGGAAGAAAAAAAACAAATTGAGAGAAAAGACTCACAGAATATGAATACAATAATCACTCAATGATAAAAGCTGCTTATATTTGAAATAGCTTATTGAAAGGAGGGTTTCTTCCTGAGTTTAAAGAAGTGTTTTATTTGTGCTTTATTGCTCTCCTCAACCCTACAAATGCAAGCGTATGCATTATCCAAGACAGGCCTAGAGCTGTAGGTTTTTTTCAAATCCACAGGATAAATTATGTGTTCAATGAAATATGTGGGTTAGATCCAGCTGAATGGGTTTGTGGTTTCTTTCAAGACCAACGCAGGTGGCTGTTCGGCTGTTATCTATAATGCTCTCAGTAGATATATTAGATAATGGCACAGTTGATGTTTATGTTAAAATGCTGAGGTTCAAAGAGAGAGGCTTTTTTTGACAGAGCTGTTTCCGTTTTTTTCTGTGAGGAGGATTGTTTGAAGCAAGGTCTATTGTTTTGCTGCGCTAGCAGCCTTGCTCTAGGGATGTCATTGTCATTCTGTCTGTTGGTCCACCACTTTTGTCTAGACTGACATATCTCAAAAATTGACAGATGGATGCCATGGAATTGTGTACAGACATTCATGGTCTCCAGAGCATCAATCTTATTGACTCTGGCGATCCCCTGACTTTACCTCTAGTCCCACCATGAGGTTGACATTTTTTAGTTTTAGACAAATGTCTCCACAGCTACTGGAGGAATTGCCAGACATGTTTGGTACAGACATCCATGTCCCCCTCAGGATGAATTGTTATAACTTTGGTGATCTCCTGACTTTTCATCTAGCGCCATCATCAGGTCAAGATTTGTCCAATATTTTGGTTTATGATATGACAATATGCTGGCTAAACATCAGCATGTTTGTATTGTCATTGTGAGCATGTTAGCATGTTGATGATGCATGCTTAGTCTTGTTTTCATTCAGGCGAACTATCTTCAAATGTTGGTGCTACTTTCATGAACCAGCCCAAAGGCTGAGTGCTTCTAGTGACATGATCATTCTCCAAATCGCCTCCAGCTCAGAAATAAACCCTGTGTTTCAGACATGCCAATGCAAGCAGGTTAGCTGCTCCCTGTTTTTGTGACTTCTTGGCTTTTGACCTGTGACCCATGACAAATCCTACCTTGAGTCAGAAAATGACCTCAATGATCTTCAGTTGGCTTCTGTATAAAGATGGTGTTTGGCATAAATGGCTTGTTTACTTCTAGAGTAATTGGACCTAAATGAATTTGACATAAGTAGATATTTTTGGTATTATTTATGCACAGATCGTGTCTTAATTGATTTTCACTAATGCATAAGTTTATTCTACATCTGTCCCCACACACCAATACTGGCTACTTTTCCAGGAACTTTTGCACTTGTTAAACTATGTACGGGACACAGTAGGCAAGCCATTGTTCTGGTAAATATTTACACCACGTATCAGACTGCGAGTCACTCCTTTTTTCTGGGGAATGTATTTTAGGAGCCCTGACCACATGTGCTTATCTGCCTGAGTGAGCCCAGAGTAGACCATGTGAAGCAAACATACAGGGGCTTGCTGCTGTCTGTCTCTCATCTGATGAGACTGAGCTGCTTTTGATTGGTTGATGTCAGGCACTAAATGAAAATTGGACACTATTGGTTTAAATGAAGTTCTGATTAGTTGCTGGATTGATGTTCAAGGGACTTGTTATTTGTATGTTATGGCTGTGGATTATTTCTGTGGGTGATGATGGATCTTTGTGTGGTGGTTTTGTGGCTTTAAATGGACAGATTGCAGAATGTCTTGTTTTTTATCTATGAGTTTTTTGCTCAGCAGGCTATGGTGTTGGGTATACGTGCTTTTCACTTTGTAGAGGATGTGAAAAAGTGCGAGACTTATTGCTGAATGCTAAAGTTGGATGACAGGAATGATCTGGTTCAGGTTAGTGCAATGGCTTTGGCACTGCTCACAGTTCTGCAATTGTCAAGAGACAAATCTTCCAAGAACTCAATTTTAGAGACATTCCCCTGGAACCTAATCCCCTCTCTCAGGGGTCCACCTCCCACCGAAGTTGGTTTGAATGTTTTATTTGCAGCCGTCGCCCCCTTTTGTGTTAGAATCTTTCTAGGCGGTATTGTGTGACATCCTTTCTGTGCTCTCAGACTCTCACAAAGGTTTGGTTCTTTTTAAGCTTCTCTGGAAGTGACCTGGCCCTCTTTTTTCACTAGATAAATTGATAGAAATGGAGAGGTGGTGTTATTTAATGGTTAGAAAGTACTTAAACAGAAAACACACACAAACACACAAGTCTCAGTCTAAAAACATTCCATTTCCCCTTGACATCTGCCATTCAGATACAACCAAGCATGATGCTTGCATGCATGTATGATCTTGTGTACACAGATTAATTGTGTATGGCTGCAACCCTCCAAATCATGCAACAGGGGGTTAGCAAATATGTATAATCCAAATTGAGGTGTAATGTGTTTTGAATATGATACAAAGAATATATTAAATTGCTGTTGAAAATCTATATCTTGTTGTATCTATATGCTTGGTAATAAATATTTGTTCATATAGTGCAGCTGGCACAGTCCCGCCCTAGTGACAAGATTGGCTGTTGGCATGTCTCTGTTGCTGTGGTGACGATGGAGGTGATGTAAGTGCCAGACTTTAGCCGGGCTGCCTGAGGCGCCAGGCCAACCCAGCAGATATTTACTACTCCACTAACAGCCACCTCGTGCTTGTTAGCAGTATAGCAGTCTGGCTTGGCGAGTGCATCACGGGTGACTACTGGACCACAGTTCCTCCTAAATCTGGAGCTGTGGAAAAGCTTGTGGGGGTTAGTGTGGGATCTATTCACCTTTTCAATTCATACATGGACATGTTCATCAGTGGTCACAGGTTTACTGACGCAGGCATTGATGCAATGGGATGTGTTAGAGAGCAGGAGTTTTCCTAAACCCATCTGAGAGGGCTGCACTACTGTTCATGACAGTAGTGCAGCCGTATGCATACTTTCAATTAAGGTCATTGATAGAGGTAGAAGGACATACTGCATCAGTATAATATTGTAATAATACAGTAGTTTCTGTATTGAAAAATTGCAGTCTAGAATCGTTATATTTTGTGCTCAAATTTTAAGGTTTTTGAGTAAAGGTTTTTGGTCAATTGTAACAGTTGGAAAATACAAAATTTCTCACTCGCTTATCAATTCCTGAAAACCTGAACACACTGATACTGAAAACTTTATGTTAAAGCCCATTTTGAACTCTTAAGTTTTAATAAGTTTAAGTTTTAATGATGACATTTCATAAATAGGCAAACATGTAGTGTTCAACGCAGTAAAGCGAACAGACAATTCTTGAGCAGCTGCACCTCAGGATTTTACAATGTGAAGATTACTAACAAGTAGAAACTTGAAATACTGTATGTTTTCTCTTACACCTACAGTTCTCTTGTGACTTTTGGCCAGCTTTTCATTGTTACCATATAATTAATTTTGTCATGGAGACAGAAAAAAATACACCAGACTACCCCTCTCCCCCCCTTCCCCTGCCCACCTGTTGCACACAGACAAACAGTTGTACATTGCATTGTTACAAACAGGAGAACAACTGCTCCACTGGGCTGCAGTATGCTCTGTCTGGCAGGGCTGATCCTCTCCAACAGAAGGCGATGCCTCCTCTCCTTTGAATTGCATTCCTCTGATCTCACATTAGACTCTCAGGAGCTCGCTCAGATGGCTTCTGTCTGTCAGGATTGTGATCTCACTGTAGATTTAGTCCTCTTGGCTATGTGGTGCCCTTTGGTTGGAATTTGGGATCAGGTTATTTAATATCTGCTTCTTGACTGCACTTGCTGAAAATGTACTTATTGATGTTAGATTGCTAGCTCACATCTCCTGCCTGTTTAACATTAGATACGAATAGATGTAAGATTTAGGCAGGGATGAAAAGAGTACTAGAATGTTATGCTCACGCAAAAGTACTGTTACTTTAAAGAAATTTTACTCAAGTAAGAGTAAAAGTACTTGTGTAAAAATACGAGTGTGTCATTTCTCTGGACAAGGAGCTCTCTAGAGCGCTGCCTTACTGCGGCTGTAGATACACCAGCAGCTTCTTCTCTGCTGCAGCTGCTGATTTTTCACCTTTCTTTTGCTCCATCCTCACACAGTTTATCATCACTTTTTCTTTTGACTTTTGTTTTTGCTCTGTAACAGATGCAACTTTAAATGTAGCAAAGTACAATACTTGTGATTAAAAAGTACTTGAGTAAAAGTAAAATTACATATTTTTACAGTACATTAAATACACAAATAAACAACTTTGTTACAGTAACAAGAGTAAACATAATTAGTTACTTCCACCCCTGGATTTAGATTAATTATGTATCGTGTCTACACATCTCATCTTCTCATGGTAGCATATAGTATCTGCTATTAGGGCAATACAATAAGATTAGAATGTCAAATTCATGGATTATGAAATAAAGGAACAGTAATTGTAACAGACACTATAGTTTCTTATTGAGAAGGCTGTGAGAAATTCCTAACCAGTGCATTTTACAGTGCACTTTATTTGATCAACACAAAGAGATTATAATTGAAGAGATCCACGTGGCAGGCACAGCAACAAGAGTAACTGGCAAGGGTCACGCAATCAGGGCTTTTTGTGAGATCTTTGGTTGTTCTGTGATTATGAAACGCAGGCATGTGTGAAGTTAGCGGGCAGGACTTCTGTGTAGAGGCAGCAGTGCCGCTGCAGTTAACACATATGGGTGCACATTTATCACTCTTAAGCTGTCACACACACCACTGTCAGAGGTCAATAATCCAGAAATAATAACACACACGCAAACACCCAGTGGACATGAAATATCAGGGTTCAACAGATGTAAGAATGTGACTGTGTGTGTTTTGTCAAAATGCATTTACACATTGCTGCAAACATATTGAAAGGGAAAATGTTAACATGCTGTTTTTAAAATGGTGTTTGGTCATGAGGGACTTGGCTGTTTTGTCCTGTCATGTTAATTAGAAGGTTAGAGGAGATCTGGATACTTTATACCTTGTATATGTGACACTCTTATGGCGGGTCAAGGAATGTGTGATGGGGTAAGAAGGCAGAGAGGGTAGGTGTCAAACGGTCCATACCTGTCACAGCTCAACCCCTGACCTTTTTGACACCCACCCACAGCCTCCTACACTAAACCTCCTGGCATGACACTCTTGTCTAAAGCCTGAGGCTGCAGATGCAGGAAGGGGCAGGGAGGATGGCTCTGCTGAAGTGTTATTCCAAGTGTTTTTGCCACAAGCTTGTCAATCTGTTTCATGTCTTTGTACGCCACTGGAATCCTGTGCTGATGTGTTTAGCATACCATCACAATACTTCATGCTCCCTGCAAACAATATGTAGGTGCTGGACATATTTCAAGATTGTATGTTTAGACTGGTAGGACACAGTTGGAGAGACAGGCCTGAAATTAAGGAAAGCCGTGCCAGGACAGGCCCTGTCTTCCAAGATCTCGCTGTCTGTTTCTCCGGAGGATTCTTCACACCATCAATCAGTTACTGGCATCAAGTCAGTATTAGATACCACAGTCAGTAGGTTATTTGTTAATTTTTAACAGAGGTGATGCCCCCGCTGGAGGGCTTCCTTGTTTTTTTCAGAATTTGGCACATTTACTAAACTCTGAAATAATGTGTAATTATTACATTATATTGTCAAATAAGCACAGTATATTGTCAAATAAGCACTCAATTTGTGGCACAAAGATTTGTTTTATTTGAAAAAGTGAGAACAGCAACAAAAAAAAGAGCATTCAAGGGCACTTTTGGCCCAAGCTCTGTTAATTTCTGACCTTGGCTCTGGCATGCTGCTGCCCGAGATCGTGGCGATTATTAAAAGCGGCAATGTGAAGCACCACTACGAGACAAAGCGCAGAGCATCTTTTGAGCAGATTAACAAGGGGGATGGATTTTGATCATTTTGGTAACAAGGGGGATGGCATCCCCCCTCAAATCGCCTACTGACCACAGTGAATGGCATAATTCACATTCATGCTGAGAATTAAGTAAAATTGGATTTATGAGGTTTGTGTTACTCTCTAGATCACATAATTTACAGTAGTTTCCATAGGAGTGAGAGTAAAAAAGTGATTGGATTACTTTTTTTTAATGAAGACCTTTTTTCCAGTAATAAAGAAGCACCCTTATGAATCGCTGTTGGTTCCTAGGCCTAGGTACTGAACATCAGTATGTTTTTAGTACTGACTGAAATGTCCAGTACCGAAGGCTTTTGTCAGATTTGTAGTTATCATATTGGCACCAGTATTCTAATGATACCCAGCTCTATTCACTGGTCCACTAGGTAAAGCTTGTACACAATTACTGATTCTGAAAAAAATGTGTGCTGAAGCACACTGTATGAATGACATGCAGACTCCTCAGTTAGTTAGCGTAGCAGTATTATCTTTCACATTTGACAATACACTGAACAACAGGCAAACTAATGCAAATGTGCCACCCCAACAAATCCAGCCAACCCCACAAATCCTCAGACCACACGCATTTTGGTTTCTGACTGTACCAGAACTGCAACAGAATTATTTTATGGTTGATAGAAGCACTTTGTTATTTTTGGGAAATGGGAGAATCTCTTGAAGTTACCATCTTTATCTGTACCCATGACAAGCAGTGGAGAAGATTTTGCTGTCAGTGACAGGTTTCTGAAAGCAGTGGCATGCTCTGCTTTGGGGGCATTAGGAGGGAAGGGGAATGTGTCGCTATGTTTGGAATCTGAGATGGGTCGGCATGCCAGCCTGCACGTCTCTAGCCACCCCCTGCCCTTTTCACCCTTCCCCCATCTCACTCTGCTGCCTCCCTTCCCCCGGCCCTCCCTTAACGTCATTGCAGCCCGTGTGAACTAAACTTCCTCTTGGTCATCAGCAGAACCAGCATATTGATAGAAGGCAGCTCCACCGAAAAAGCTTTGCTTCTATTTTTAGCTGGATGACAGCCCACATCTTGTTTGCCTGTGCCCCTCATCTTTTTTGCACATCCTGTTGCATGTAGGTGGAAGTGTTCTCTGATTAATTTCAAGACACACCCCATTCAAAGTTGAGGTCAGAAAGAGGAGTTCTAAGCTGTTTTATTTACTTACAACGTGACTGTTTTGCTCAATGGCAACGGTGATTAAAGGACAGTGATTTTTTTGTTTGTTATTTGGGATTTTTGACAGTTTTCCAGACCAGACAGTTCCCTAGCTAACATCTGAACTCTCTTACAATCCATCAACCCGAGAGCTACTTGAACTTGAGGCCATTACTTTTCAGGGTTGGGGGGAGAAATCCTTCAAGATAATTGTGGATCCTTTTTGGAACAGTCCATGACTCATCAAGCGGAGCCTTTTCTGTCCTTTAGTTTTTTTTGATATGAGTGTTAGCATAGCCTGCCTCATGCAAGGAGAGATGCATGAGATGCAGTCAACCTGACTGTTTCAAATGCCCACGGGGGTTTTCATCAAGGCACCGAGGGATGCTAGACGAGTGTGGGCCTGCCTTCATCCTTCTCAAAGAGAAGACAGTCTATAGAAATGTCTTTTATTTCAATGGCACACAATATTTTAGTTACAGTTTTCATTCATCACTTCAATCCTGAGGGCATGGGCCATAAGTTTAGCAAATATGCCTGCAGTACAATGTTTTTTGAAACATGTTAAATGTTGCTTTAGGATCCACGCCAGCACTGAAATTGCTAGATAAACTGTGTTTCAGCCTCACAAAAACAAGACAGGGGTGTGGTGGTCAGGTGTAGGTGAGGCTTTTTGTAGACACTGCAGGTGTCACATGTAGACGGGGTCACAGGGTTTAAATTCCAAGCCACACCAAGTCCATGCCAGACTATAACAAAGAGAGCTTTGACTATCACGAATTACCTTTCCATTGTATGATGTTCAATCAAGCTGAAGTCACCCGCTTTTAGCGCTTGATGAGGATGTTGATGAACTGCAAAGGAAACATACTGCTCTGAGCGTCATGAGCCTGACAGAAAGCTCAGTGTTGGCAGAAGCAATCATTGGCATCATTTTTCTGCCCTTATATGGACTGTATAGTCTGATGGAAGGCGGAGATAGAGTTCAGAGAACAGACGTGGATCATGTGGGCTTAGCTGATGTCTTTTCCCTAACCTGGCTGCACCTGCACCACTTTTATTGACTCCATGCTGACAAATGTTGGTGAATTGTTTGTACTTTGCTGTATGGCCACACAGAAGGCAAGCTCCATGAATTAAAGCTCAGAGCAGGAAGCCTTGACATTGATTCAGTGCAACGGCTAAATCCTCATTAAAGTCATTAGTTCTATGGCTATCATTTGCAGAGATGCAACAACCAAGCTGATATTGTGCCCCTGGCTTTCACAAGAAAGTAAACAAGAGTATTGTCAGAGCTGCCGGCCAAGACCGGGGCTTGACTTGATAGAGCAAGTAGAGCACAGGAAACTACATTATGCCAAAATCCGTTCAGAGTAGTGACTGCTTTTTGTTTAGCCTGCTCTTTGTGTTCTGGTTTTTAGCTCTTCCATGTGGCGTACGTCCTCATCAAGTTCGCTAATTCACCTCGTCCTGACCTCTGGGTGCTGGAGCGCTCGGTAGACAATGGGAGAACCTTCACCCCCTGGCAGTATTTTGCACGTAAGTTCCCATGTGATTGTGTTTGCAATGTTTTAGTTTATATTGTATTCTTAAAAAAGCTAAACAAAACAACACTTCCTGCACACTGCCTCATTACTTGTGCTCTGACTC
Source organism: Siniperca chuatsi (assembly GCF_020085105.1). NCBI lineage: Eukaryota > Metazoa > Chordata > Actinopteri > Centrarchiformes > Sinipercidae > Siniperca > Siniperca chuatsi. The sequence goes on along the minus strand of NC_058054.1, from coordinate 14,266,362 downwards.
AAATGATGAAACATTAGATTGTATTTTCCTCTGGAGTTGTTGGTCAGATTATGAGCTGGAAAATCAAAGCTTAAGTTGCTTACACATATAACCTACCAGTCCCCCAACTGTCAGTGATTTGTAAGTTAATCTGGAATGCATGTTTGTGTTTTTTTTAAGTAAATCATTTTCCTGTAAATAAATGTCTGCTATTGTCAACTGTATAACACAATAGTGATTTAGCTCATCCCCAGTTGATGCAAGCTTTTACACTTTTTGTTCATTGCATTGTTCATTTTTCTTCATATGCAACAATAGTGTGGTTGGAATAAATATAAAGTTTGATTGGAAAGTGATTTCTAAGAATTTGCAGCACAACATACAACAGTAACGACCACTCATTAACAGTTGTTAAATCATAATTAGCTGATTTTGTTTTAAAATAGGCGTTTTTCATGGCAGACCTTTTGACTCATTATATAAGGAAATGCACAGGTGTAACCAGTAGGCGAGGGTTGTATTGACCAATCAAACGTGATTGTAACTAACTAATGTAAACTATGTATCTAATAACATTAACAATGGCCCGCAAAGCCATGCCAGAGATCCAGTATGTAGAGTACCAGAGTCGTGGAATTGGCAGTGCTGAATGGAATGCAGCCAATGTTATCGTTATTAATTACACCAGTGTATTTCCTGCTATGACGAGTCAAAATGTCTGCTCTGAAAAAGACCCATTGTGAAGATGGATTAAAATTTGTTTACTGGCACACACATAATCCTGGCACACTGATCAGTCTTTAAAATAATTCCAGGATAAGGTTTTGGGGTAGATTTTGTGTAGAAAGTAACAAGTGGTAACATGCAGTAAATTTCAAACTTAATTACTAGGCCTGTAATGTCATACAATTTCCAAATGACCTGAAATACATATCTGACTACATACTCTAGATTTGCTGAATTGGCAAATCTGACTGATGATGTCTAATATCTGAGAGGCACCTGTGCACCCTGATTGCCAGGAGACTTAGCTGTGACTCATCAGATTTACAATCTTACTCTTTGCCATCATTTTTACTTGATCCAAGTTCATGTTCATTCAGGATCTTTCAAGACTCAACTTCTTAAACAACTCTTATGATCTATTCACTTATCTTTAATGCTTTTGAAGGCTTTGTTTCTTTTTTCACAAACACTGTAAGTGAATATTACTCTTCCTATTTTATTTTATAATTTTCATCCCTTGTCCAATTAACAGTGGTACAATACAGGTATTAATGCAATACATTTCACATATTACATATTTGACTTATCTCATATTTAAAATCCAGGTGAATCCATTTCACATGATACTTGTTTGCTGTTTGCCTTCTGTGTTTGATTGTCCAACAACATGATTTGTAAATACATGGTATTTTGGCAGCTGACTCTTAAATATCAGATGTCTGAGCTTCACTAGAGCACCTGAACACAACAGTTGTCAATGTTTCATTAACTAGGTTTGGTGTATTATATTAATTGGTGATAGAGAGTTGCTTTACAGAAGTCATCCATGTGATAATAGTATTGTAATTACTTGAATATGAAAAATGAATTGAATATATTGTGAGATTAAAAGACTTTTAAAATTATTATTATTTTGGCAGATTCAAAGCACGAGTGTATTGAAAAGTTTGGAAAGCAGCCCAATGCTCGTATATTAAATGATGATGACCAGCTCTGCACCACAGAATTCTCACGGATCGTCCCTTTGGAGAATGGAGAGGTAAAATATCATATGACGTTTTGGAAAACCAAACCAAAATTGCTACATTTTATGAGGTATCAAAAACAGTCTTTGTGAAATAAATTTGTGTTGTCCAGATTGTGGTTTCTCTGATCAACGGTCGGCCAGGGGCCAAAAACTTCACTTACTCACCAGTGCTGCGAGACTTCACAAAGGCCACCAACATCCGTCTGCGCTTCCTCCGCACCACCACCCTGCTGGGCCACCTGATCTCCAAGGCCCAGAGAGATCCCACTGTCACACGCAGGGTGAGGCACATACAGTACAACCTCACACAAAGGTGTCTTGTTTCCCATTTGGGCAAGCCAAATTTACAAGTCTGCACTCTGCACCCTCCAGCCTCCTTTTTGCTGACACAAACACACTGACCTGCTCCCTCCTGCTCACACATTCATCCTTGTCAAGGCCTAATGCCAGATTTGTCTGTCCAGTCATCATGGTAATTCCTTTGGTAGAGACAGCTAGGACTGGCTTGGACAGCTCCCACAGGCTGCAGGTGCAAAATATGGCACTTCTCCTTACAGCAGGAAGATATATTCATTAATAATAACCTGTAGAGTAAGGAGGCTAAAGCCTAAGTTTCTTATTTTATGGAGAGAAGTGGCTTAAGATATCCTGTAACATAGTATTGATGAACCTATTAAAATTGTATGAAGTAAATCTCTTGTAGATGTAATTCCAGAGATGTATCCTCATGATTCAAGAGCTCAATTCTTCTTTGTTTGACATACTGAGAGTAAATCTGTGATGTCAGCTGTTCTTCTTATCTTATCTTTTTTTAATAATGCACTCACCCCATAAAACTGGCCTTACCTCATGGATCATGGTTTAAGTTTGTACTTGTCAACATGTGTGACTCACTTCTGCTGCCAAGCAAAGCCAGACATTTGTTCTGGTGTGGGTGATGTTGTGGAGTTGCTGATAACACTGCTATTACTTTGAAATGGTGCCGATGATAAAATTTTCCTTATTTGTTGACAGTATTACTATAGTATCAAAGACATCAGTATCGGTGGACGCTGTGTTTGTCATGGGCATGCACAGGTGTGTGGTGGAGGGCGTAACCAGGACAACCCAAACAGGTTAGTAATGCTCTTCATCTTAAGCAATGCTATACATATTTGACACAATACTTTTGTGTGGTTGAAGCATTTTTCATTAATTACAACCTGAACCGGTATAAGCATTTCAAAAGTTAACTTTGTAAGCATAACTTCAATCAGTATATTATTTTAATGTGTTTATTCATTAACATAGCCTTTTTGTACAATGGCCTCCTGTGTTTAACCAGTGTACTGAGATGACCTAATGCTGAAAACGAAGAAGCAAAGACCACAGAGATGCTGCCTGATCTGAGTGATAGTGAATTCTTTCTGAGGAAGGATAATTACCTCATATCTTTGTACACTGACATCACCATTGTAAAGAGCAGCAGATTATTCTAGTTACTCTGATTACTGGCTGTGACGTTGTAAATAGTTGGTAAAAGGGCAAGATGTGTGATAAAGTGCTGCTTTCAACCACTGTTGCCCTCTGTATTCTGACAAACTAAACGACAGAACAACATAGCAGTCATGGATATTTCATTGTGTTTAATTGTTTGCAAGCAACTTGGGCATTTTAAATGAATGTTCCTATTGCTCCAATCAGTATTTTTATGTATAATGTGAAAGGTGTTGCTTGGAGTGACAAACACAGAGAATTATCTCCCAACTCTGCAGTTCCCCTTACCTCTATGGAGCATTTTAGTATCTTTCAGCTCATTGTTTTGGTTTTTTACAGCCCCCAGCTTTACTGTTTTGGTTCTAGCTCACTGTTCATGAGTGTTGTTTCCAGGTGCTGCAAGCTGTTTTCAGGAAAAAGCTGATATGGTACTTGCCCAGCACCAAACGACAGACAGATAAAGTTAGCACTAGCTAGCTAGCAATTAAAGAGCCAGATATTCCCCTCTGGGGAGACCAAAACAGAGTTAAAAGTAGAGTGAATGTTGGACTTACATTTATCGGGTTGTCTGAAACATGACTCCAAATGAATGTTAATGTCACTCTGTGTCTGCTGTATAAATAGGCAGCTGTTTGCTGACACGTTTACCATAACAACTAAATAAGGTAATAATGTGTCAATACTGTGTTTACAGCTTGTTTTGCTGCCCCTAAATGGTTAAAAAAAAATCAATGAATGCAGGTTTAAAGAATGCTCTGGGATTTTGTGCTGCAAATGAGAATCTGAACATTACTAAATCCAAGTGTCTCATCTCCTGTCTGTAGACTCCAGTGTGAGTGCCAACACAACACCTGCGGTCAGTCATGTGACCGCTGCTGCCCAGGCTTTAACCAGAAGCCGTGGCGTGCCGCAACTGTTGACAGCCCCAATGAGTGTCAACGTAAGTGTTCATGTACAATGGTTCATTCAATGTGTAAACAAAACCATACTCTGTTACTCCCCACGCTGCTGGCTCCTTGAATTACGACCCCCAGAGTGGACTGAAGTGTCCTCTTGCCTCTGATAGCTGAGCCCTGTTGTGGATGCCCTGATATGGTATTGTAGAGAGCCTCAGTGAAGAGTTGAGAGTACATTCCTCATATGGTATGTGTAATGAACAGCACAGTGCACAACTAGCTTCAGGATAACTGCTTTCTGTCAGCTTAGCCAGCTAGTCAGCTGGCTAGCCAGGCCAACGCCAGCCCACCAGATAGTCCCCCATGCTAGCTTATTGGCGAGCCAGCAGAGCCTGTGTCAGTTGAAATCTAATTGCTGCAGACTGTTGACAAATTTTCCCCTCATGAAGCATGACCTTGTAGCAGCCACAAAATTAGAGAGTGAAAGATGAAGAAGACTTGTAATACAATCAATGCACCCATGCAGCGGAAATGCACCCTAACCATTCATAAACATTAATGAGACACAGGGGTGGTATACAGGAAGAGGATGCGCCGTCTTGTTTAGTATGGGATAGATAGATAGTGGATAGTTTCTCTTAATACTTAACAACCAGACTTATAACTCCTTTTTGGAAAATGAGAAGCTTAAAGGTGCTTAAATACAGACGGAGGAGTCAGAGGTAATTTGCTGAGGCATATAGAATAATTCACTGTGTGTATGTGTGTGTGTGTGTCTCGGGGGTTTCCTTCTCAGCCTGCCAGTGTTTCTCCCATGCCTTTGACTGTTATTACGACCCAGAGGTGGAAAAGAGAGGAGCAAGTTTAGACACCTTCGGCAGGTACGACGGAGGAGGAGTGTGCATCAACTGCCAGGTATGAAATGCAATGTCAAGTCTAAACTGATTCCTGTGTGTGAATGTGTGTGGTTGTAGGGGAGGAGGAGGGTATAAAAAATTAAGAAAAATTCCATGTTGTCTGTGTATATCTTTATGGAGTCATCTATAGAGCATTTGGTACTGCACCATTTACCCTGCAACTTTTTTTTTGTGGTTTGTGAACAAAATGTTCTCATTTATGCACTTTCCTCTTAACCACTCCAAGAAATGAATTTTATATAATTTTATTTTGTCAAAATAAAATTGTATTAAGTGTTATGTTAATATGACTGCCTTTGGAATATGATACTGATGCAGAGAGTATATGTAAGCATTGTGTCCCCTCACATGCATCAATGTGCATTTGAAACGAGAGATTCAACTTTACAGAGAAAAGAGGACTTTTGTGCTCATTCAAGGACATCTAGCATTCATCTAGCAGTCTCCCTGTTCAGTTATAAAGGAGTTATGGCTCACAAATGATTTTTGTGTTCTTCTTCAGCACAACACTGCTGGAGTGAACTGTGAGCGATGCCTTGAAGGTTTCTACAGACCTTATGGAGTACCTTCCGAGTCTCCCACTGGATGCATACGTGAGTTGTGTTTTCTGTGTTTGTCCCCTGGATTTACTGTAACATTGACATTGTACATATTTTATTCCTTCGGTTTTTTTTGTTGTTATTGCTACTAGTTTATTTGTCCTTTATCTGAGTGTTGCTGGACTGTTCAGGAACTTTTGGGGGAAATGTTGGCTATATGTATGTTGGCTTATTTGTGTCTCAAACGTGAGAGCTGTGGCTGCCTTGTGTATGTTTAATTTTTGTTTTGGTATTTTTCCTTACTCTATTTTATTTGGATGTTGGGGGGCGTAGATATGGATTGAAACGGTCGTTATGATTTGTGTGCAAATGCTGCGATCTGGTTTCATGTTGTATCTCTAGACATATGGAGGTGGAAATTATATTAAACAAATGAGAGTAGAAATGCCCATTGAGGCTGCAAGTGTAGAGACGTGTGAGAAATTCTTGCAAACATTTAGAGGTTGAATAGATATTGCTGCTGTGTTCTGCACCAAAATGAAAGGCTGTGTAAATATTGTACTATGGATATTGAGACAATATTCATAGTTCTCAATAGTTGTTACCTGTGTCACTTTGTGTAATCTGGAGCAAAATATCCTTCAGATACCAGATCAAATCAGTTTCTGCAGTTGCTTTAATTAATGCAATGAAAGCATTACAAAAATATTACTCGAACTGCCATCTGTCACATTTCCAGGATACAGCACTAGATAGGTTTGAGAATAATGTCTCACCATGTAGGTATTTGTCCTACAGTATGTATGACGGACAAGTGAAGCCAAAACATTGTTATATTCAAAGAGAGGCATCAGCTCCTTCATTGAGACAGACACAAATGGGACCATTGCAAGTACCACTGGCACCGCTGCTTGTATTATTGCTAAACTGGGCTCTGCTCTTGTTTACATTACTTTAATTGTCCATGGCTGTTCCTTGCCGTATAAATAGCTGCCAGTTGTGTTTGGACATTAGAAAGTAGTGGAATTAAACTGGTTGCCCTTAGCGCTTTGAAAAGTAAACCATAAAATCCACAAACTCAATTATGTCAGCTTAGCAGAGGAGTCAGTAAAGGTTCAGTAATCATTATTTGCTTCTGAGATCTCTCATTTTTGAGATGATGGATGGTTGAAAGCTTTTTGTGCTTGTTACTGATATTTTTTGTTATGTACAGTAAATGTTTTTTGCCTTACAATCAATAATTCTGTGCTGTGTTTATGTGTATGCATGTCCATGTTAGTCTACATTGATGCATCTGTTGGCATTTGTGCACATTTGTATATATCTGTTAGTTTAAAAAAACGTGACCCCCACCAGTCTGCAGGTGTGATGAAAGGACTACAGCTGGCTGTGAAATGGGGTCTGGAAGGTGTATCTGCAAGCCACAATTTGCCGGAGAAAACTGTGATCACTGTGCTGACGGATACTACTACTACCCTCAGTGCATTCGTGAGTTTTGTTTTTTCTTATCACACCCAGTTTACCTAACAGATGGGTGGATAAATAAATGGGCAGTTGGGAAACTTAAGGGTTAATGTGCTAAAGATGTAATTCTGGTGTGCAAATCCTATAAGTAGCTGCAAGTAAAAGAAGGTGCAGTTACCTTTACCCTTGTCCTTTTGAAACTTGGATAAGAGAGAAACCTTTATTATTTCATAAAGCTGTATGTGTGTGTTTGGGAGCTCAGTGTGTCAAGGTATACAGGTGAAATGGAACCCACCCTTTGATGGCTGGAATCAGTTTCATGTTCACCTGAGTCTGTCAGTTTTCCCCTTGAGGGAAGAATACAACCTTTTTGGATGAGGCTTATCATTATTAGGCTACATAGAAGTATGCCTTTAATGCTGCAGGGCTACATGCAGAAGGGTGTATGCACATGCTACAGTATTGACTAAAACACATTCCACATGCCATACCTCCATCTAAACAAATAGATGCAAATATTAGATACACAAAGAGAATTTCCCCATCTTATCTCATTATGATCTGGCTACAGACTCGGGAGTCTTCCAGGGTTCCAGGGTCTTTGACTGATCTAAGTCTTTTTTATAGGTCCAGTATGTAGGATTTAGTGACATCTAGCGGTGAAATTGCAGTTTGCAACCATTTGAACACCGCTTGCCTCACCCTCCAGTTCCAAGCGTGTAGGAGAAGTTCGAAACTTGTGAAAAACGCGAATGGTCCAATCTAGAGCCAGTGATTGGTTTGTCTGTTCTGGGCTGCTGTAGAAACATGGTGGTGCAACATGGCAGCCTCCGTGGAAGGGGACCCGCTCCCTATGTAGATAAAAATGGCTTATTCTAAGTTAATGAAAACACAATGATTCTTATTTTCAGGTGATTATATACTAATGAAAACATATTTAGAAATATTATATTCCATTTCGGCCAATAGCTCCTCCTAAATGTTACATACTGGACCTATAAGGTCTCTGCATGAACTTGCTACAGCATTCAGCTTCTGTGTCCCTGGAATTTGAATAAATGTCTGACAGTCACTTGTTTTCTCAGAGGGGGCATTTATGACATAAATTTAATTAAAGTTAATTTAACTGGAATTAGTTTAACTAGTCCATATAATGGGTCATAGAGAGGCACCCTATCCTTTTCACTGTAAAACCCTTTGATTGACCTGTGACATCATCTAAAACTTTCGTGTTAGTTTTATACTGTACACAAAAAAGTAACAAATCAGTAATCTGCCCCAGGTGTTTTATTTCTTATGTCATATAAACGTGAAGTTAATTGTGGACTGATAAATTCAGACTTGGCATTTTATGAGCAACAGAATGATTTATCACTAGAAGTTATTATTAAAACTGGGTCTCTCACCTCCAGGCTGTTAGTGCTGACAAACTAGTATAAACATGTTGACAGTCATTAGGAGGCTGTCTGGGTTTCAAGAGCTTCTTCGCTGCTGTTTTGTGGCACTGTAGGAAATTTCAACCCATGTTTGTGACACAGTAGATCAATGTCGTGGTAATTTATTGCTGGTAGAAGGCTATGATTATTTTCGTATAGGAATTGAATGTTAAAAGAATAGTTTGTGCACTAATTTGCTTTCTTGCTGAAAGTTAGGTGAGAGGATTGATACTACTCTTAAGTCTGTATGATAATGCTATATACAGTATGTAGATGGAGTCACCAGCCAGTTAGCTTAGCTTAGCATAAAGACTGGAAACAGAGAGAAACAGCTAAAGCTCACTCATTAACATGTTATATCTTGTGTGTTGAATTTGTGTGTTGAATCACAAGTTGTGGTTTTACGGGGGGTTTTACTGATGGCTTCAGCTACATATTTGCTAAGAGCGGTATTGATTGTCTCAACTCTCAGCAAGAAAGTTAATGAACATATTTCCCAAAATACCGAACTATTCCTTTAATGTTTGCCTCAAACTGAATTGCGGTCTGTTGTTTATGGATTTTTAAAATTATATAGCAAAAGCACTTCCCCACTGCGATAAATAAAGGTGAGTCAGTGGAGGTCTTAATTTTGTGCCTTTCCTTCGCAATCAGGATATCCTGTATACCAGACGACCACCAAATCCCCTGCAGGACCTATTGTGGGTAAGTCCAGTAAACAAGATTTTGCAGTGTCTAATAGCACAATTTAGCTTGACAGATGTTCTTAAACAATCATTTAGAATGCTGTTACTGTTGAACCTCTTTATTTTTGTATTTTGTATCCATCGTTTTTTCTTTCTTTCTGTTTAGGGCCGACCGCCTGCCCTCCGGGTTATTTCGGCTCACCCAGCTGTCGGCGTGAGTGTGATTAGACCTGATATGTTGTGCTACTATAGCCATGCTACGTTAACTATTTTTATTGCTTCTTCTCATTTGCATTTACTGTATCTAAAAACAAACTGCTGAGACTGTATCCTCTCAAAGAGCTTTTCTACAGGGCAGTCCTTGACTTTTTTGTCACCTGAGTCACATTTACTCTGCAGAATTAAATATTAAGTACATGTGGCAGGGGTCAGTCAAGAAAAAGCTTAATGAATATAGGCATGACTAAAGGTCAGGTCATGTTTGTAGACCTCATGAGAACAGAACTGGCAGTATGTTATGGCTGTGTTTAATGGGATGGTTAAAATACATGTATATCGTCAGAATGAGTAAATCTGCTGCTCAGTGACAGCAGATCTCATGCAGTTAATGAGCACTGATGGTCTTAGATTCATCATGTGTGTCAGTGGGGATTTAAGTTCAAGTGGTCTCTGTCCTCTCCTGATAGCAATAGTCAGTTGGGACTGTTCAGTGAAAACTAACCAGTCTATTATTAGTTATGGCCCCTGTTCCAAATTCCCTTTTCTGTTTTCCTCCAAGCTGGAAACCCCATTATTAGTAATATGGCATTTCTATTAAAACAAAGACCTTTAGCCCTTGGCTTTTTCTGTCTTATCATTTGTCAGAGAATGTAGGCAAACAATAACTTTCCTTTAACTTGTTTCAAGAACATGTCTTTCATCCTGTGAGCTGACTGAGAAGGAATTTTATCAGCTGCTTTTCAAAAGCTGATTTTAATATTTAGGAGCTGCTTAGGGGCAAAGAAAACTGTGGCAGTCTCTCTGGTGGCTGTCCTGTCTTAGTGCCAAGTCTATTCACATACCAATACCAGGCGGGGCTTGGCAAAGTGGGCACCAGTGTAGTCATATCACTGTGTGCCACAATATGAGAATAGTTCAACTGACAAAAGTATTTGTCATTTCTTATTGTTCAGCTGGACCAACGAAAGAGCTCAGGCTCATTTATAAGCAGGCTTCAGACTTCAACAGGGATACTCATTTGAATTTATATTAGTTAGGATTTAATTTGTGTACTTGTATTGTTAAAATAAACATAAATAAATGTGTTTGTGCACAGAGTGTTTATGTGACTACAGAGGGACAGTGTACGGGGTGTGCGATGCTTCAGGACGCTGCCATTGCCGTCACGGTGTGGAGGGGGAGCGATGCGACCGCTGTAGACCAGGATACCACTCCTTCCCAAACTGCCAGGGTGAGAAAGAATCACCATGCCAATGAGCATTCACCCCCCACACACTATAAAAACACAACCTCATCAGTGTAACTTGACTGAATGATTATGAAACGTGACCTTTATTTTGAAAGAGATGGCCACGAGATGTTATAATGTCGATGTAAACAAAGACAGGATACCAGAAAAGAAAATGGGGATATGGGGTTTCCACATGGCAGCATAGCCTATAGTGATATGTTGGACTAATTGCAGACAGTTACACACTAAGGGTTGGTGCTTTATTGTTACACAAAACTGTCCTTTTGACTGCATGAACCTGCTTGCACTAGTTTCTGGAGCAAGTACACTTCAAGCAGGGCCGTTTTTTGGGGCTATTTTTAAGTCTAAGCTTAAACCTTTTGACACTTGAACCTTGAACCTCTAAAATGACCTTCCTGAGTGGTCCAGACCAATATAATCTATTTTATCTTATCATCAGTTTATGCCTTATAACAATTATCTAAAAGAAGGATCTAATTTTAAAAACCTGCTTTAATGTGTAACCTGTCATCCTATTCTGTTTGAGTTATTTATTAGTTGTTTATTTTACAGGCCCTTGCTTGAACACTGTTTATATAAATTCATGTTTTTATGTATTTTTCAAGTTGTTTTTTTTACTAATGTTACATAGATTTTAAGGAAACCTGCAGTGCTGTACGGACAAAATGAATTAATGATTCTAATGAGGAATAAGGAGTATAAAACAATGCAGCTAAAGCAGCAGCTCATGAACCTCTTTCTGTTCCTCCAGTGTGTCTCTGTGATGGGGCTGGTGTGGCTGACAACGTGTGCAGTCCAAGTGGCCAGTGTGTTTGCTTTCCCAACTATGGGGGACAGGAGTGTGACAAATGTGCACCGGGCTACTATGGATACCCAGACTGTGCTGGTGAGTGGGTTGGATGTCCATGTCCACCAATTCGGTGCATGTGATCTGAGTGCTGGTGGAAAAAAATGCTGCTGCTGGTTTCACAGGGCTCACTGTGGCCTCTTCTCATGACTCTGTGGAGCAAACATCCTCATTCTCCCACAGTATCCCTATGTTGTCATCTGCATTGATTTATTTAATGTATTCTGCATGACACAACATTTCACAGAGCTGGAACATGAGATATATACGGACTTCTTCCTTCTTGGGAATCATATTCCCAAGAATAGACAACTGGGAATCACTGAAGGAAATAAGATTCTAGGCCTAATGATGATAACACTACAGGCTTACATTTGAAGTTCTTACTTCAGCTTGTTTCCTGTCCCCAGCCTGCCAATGTTCACAGGAAGGCTCATATGGCAACATATGCAACCCACTGTCGGGTCAATGCCTGTGTTTCCCAGGGGTGGTGGGCCAGCAGTGTGACCGCTGTGCCTCTGGACTCAGGTTCCCCCAGTGCTCAGGTATCCACATCAGGAACCATCAAGTCATTTTGGGACTGAGCAGGAGCAATAGTTAGACCAATAATATTTAATGTGGCTTTATTTTTTGATAGGGTTTAGTAATGTCCTATTGTTGAAGGGTGTAATTTGCTTAATGTGTTGATAGTTCTCTCTTCAGTCCCCCTTTAATATAAAAGATATGACCACCTTTGGGCTATATTTGATAATGCACTACAGAAACTACCTATACAATTTACTGATTTACTAATGTTTTTTCACTTTTTGTGTATTCATTTTGTGCTTTTAGCCTCTATCAGTGTGTGTAACCTGGCAGGAACTGAGGTCACTGATCCTCGAACGGTATGTCACTCTCAATAACCTTTTAGTTTTCTGTCTACCAAAACCCAACCTTGATCATGTTTTTATTAGCCTTGATAACAGAAGTGGTCTAAATCCAGCACTGGCCCTTTGGGTGTGGATTTATATTACATCAAAGGCGTATAACTGATAACACAGCTGTGCTGCTAAAAGTTTTTAGAGCAGATTTTTCAAGGTAGTGTTTTCCTGAAATGTAAATACAATTAAAATAAAGGAAAAGAGACTTCCTTCCATTTTGAAGAGGAAGAAAAACAACAATGAATTTCTGGAAGGTCATTTTTGCCTCGATATTATAACATATCCTCTGTTTGAAAGAAAGGAAAAACTGAAAATTTCCAGTCATCAGAAAACTGGCATTGTAGTACAATATGCAACCGCTTGTGACTGATTTCAGTCTATCTGATTCTAAACAAATATACCAGTCTCAACAATCCTTAGATTCCTTATCTGTTGTTTTAGGGCTCCTGCCGCTGCCTACCAAACGTAGAGGGAACCCTGTGTGACAGGTGTAAACCTCTCTACTGGAATCTGGCTACAGACAACCCTCGTGGCTGTATAAGTAAGTGACCGGAAATGTAAATAGAATAGAAAAATATTATTGTAAAAGTTGTAAGAAATAAGAAAAAAACAAATACTTAGTTGACCTCCTATCAGCTAAAATTGCCCCAGTCTAATTTTTTTCTCCAGCATGATTAGTTATGATCACTCACCCCATTATTTTCCACTGTATTAAATTACCAGTAGCAATCTGACAAGGTACTGATATGGGTCTTGGCCCCTCTTACCCAGAGGATATGTTAACATACCCCTGTCAACAAGGCCAGATCTGCCTTCCTTTCTCTCAGAGGGGAGCTGAGGAATAACATGTAAATACAGGCAAATCCCTGTTAACTGCTTTGAGTGTGGAGCTGCAAGTGAACCTGTGAGATTTCATGCTGTGACTTTGCAGTAATGAGTACCCAGCGGCACATTAAAAACAATACCTGTGGACTTCTATTTTGTCCCTTCTCCAACCCCACAAAAATAACTCCTAAAAAAGTCCTAATCCACTGAAAATACTTAAAATGAGAATAATAAGGTGGCTCCCATTATCCAGCCAGTGAGGGAACAGCTTCAGGCTTTGTCGAAATACCTGTCTAATGTTACGGTTCTGCTCTCTAGCAAGAATGTTGCCGCTATCACGCTGCCTGAAGACACAAGTAGGTGGAAAAAAAGAGTTTTTAATATCCTAAGAATGCCTGACTGGTTGACTGTGGCTGGACTTTAAGGGGAAGTTTAGAAGCAAGCCGTGACAGTAAATCTCCACTGGACCTTTGATGTGCAGATCTCTGAAGATAGTGGGGTTTTCTGCTGTTGTGTTTTACCCATGAAAGTGACAAAATCCTGTAATCAGAGTCTATTCACTATAGATCCCTTTATATTTTCATAACTTTTTCCCTCTCTCTCTCATACCAGAGTGTCAGTGCGATGTAAAAGGGACTCTGAGTGGTGTTGGAGAGTGTGAACAGGCGAGTATTTCCTTACTACCTCCAGTGACCGATGCGTATCTATTAATCAAACTGTGATTCACATTTGACACTTATCGTCGAATTTTGACTGCATGTCTTAGCCACAGTTTTGTCACATTTATTTAGTTTGTCTTATATTCTCCTGATTATCTGTTTGTCTAGAAAAGTGGACAGTGTCACTGTAAGCCTAATGCATGTGGACATGCATGTGACACCTGTAAGGATGGATACTACCTGCTGCAGAAAAAGACATATTTTGGTTGTCAAGGTAAGACATACTTCTTAACCAAAATCTTATTTTTGTTACTGATGCACCATCCATCAGTGATGCATGAGGTGGTTAGAGTTGCAACACACTTCAAGCTTTCATCCAGAGAGGGCAGGGAAACACTGCTTTTCAGTCTGACTCTTTAGTAATGACTTGTACTCTCCCTGATAGGTTGTCAGTGTGATGTAGGTGGTGCCGTTGGCATGGTGTGTGATGAGATGTCCGGACAATGTTGGTGTCGGAAGAATGTAGTTGGCCGTAAATGCACTGAGTAAGATATGGCTGTCTTAAATGTCATCATGCATTAGGATTTAGAGAAAAAGTTTACATGAAATATTTTGTTCTTTTGCAAATCGAGACTCTTGTGATTACTACCTGACATAGTTTTGTTTTAAATGTTTATTCATCATTCAGGCCAGAACCAAGCTACTATTTTCCCACTCTCCACCACCTGAAGTTTGAGGTTGAGGATGGCACCACGCCAAATTCCAGACCAGTGCGTTTTGGTTATAACCCCCAAGAGTTCCCAGATTTCAGCTGGAGAGGTTATGCTGTAATGTCTCCTGCACAGGTTAGTACATATTCACATCAGTACCTTGGTATATTGGATACAGTGATGCATTATTCTAATAAATTACAGTATGGCTGGGAAAATTGCCAGTTCAATAACCTTATAGCTTCCTTGTTCAGTCTATTCTGGTACCACCATGATTGTTTGGCTTTTACCTCTGCACTGATGTTCTTGCTTTAAGCACACAACCTTCTATTATATCAGGGCTGATGAGGGAATGTGGACACCGGCTCTCTTAGAACTAACGCTATCTCTCTTCAGCCGGAGGTGATCCTAACGCTTACCCTTGGCTTACCTGGCCCTTTTCATATTGTAATGCGCTACTCTACCCCCCAACAAAAGGGGAGATCACAAGTGAGAGCACGAGTGAGAGCAAGGATCTTGGTGGTGGACGAAGCTGGCTTCCAGTCTTGCTGTGACTGTAAGTGAAGGACCTGCCTTCCTTTGGCTGTATTTTCCTCTCTTCGCCTTTGCTTGTTGTCTGTTGATTAACCTGCTCTGTTTGCTTGAGTTCTCTGCCCACCTGACATGATTTTTAACCTCTCTCTTAACATTATGCCCCCAACGTCTACTCAAACCTGTGCCATTACAGTCAGCTGTATGTCACTCTCGTCCCTGCAGAGTGAGGTCAGAGTAACAGTGCATGTTGACCCAAAAGATGGGAGGCAGCACTTATTCCGTGTGGTTCTGCGGTTCACTAATCCGAGCAGCACCAGTGTGACAGGTAGCATCAAGGCTACCAATAGCAGAGGCACTGCAGGTAAGGCTGCCTCTGACATTGAATCATCTCTTACATTTCATGTACATATCATATCATCAAATCTAACCCATCATTGAAGAAATAAAATAAACAGAGCATTTCCTTTGTGACATTTATATGTAAGTTGGTGCGTTATGTGTCTTATGCTGACAATGTCCCACTCATCATTTGTTTTCTGTGTTCTCATACTGTTAGTGTATAACATTACATTATTTCTGCTTTGCTGTTCGGCAGGGTCAGATCAGAGTAAGGATTTCATATTTCCTGAGAGTCCCTCCCCGTCCTTCCTCACTGTCCCAGGAGACGGCTTCGCTGAGCCGTTTGCTTTGACTCCTGGGAAATGGGTCATTCACATAAGGGCACAGGGGGTTCTGCTGGTGAGTTTATAAGGAAGACAAATATGTAGAAACGATCATGTAAAATGTTAAAAGAACAAGAGGAGTCTTCCTCTTGGTTCATTCCTCTGTTCATTTGTTCATCAGAGAAAAATAGCAAATGTGAAATGGATTGAATACTAAAGTACATGTTGTCACTCTCACTCTCCAGGACTATTTAGTGCTGCTGCCCTGGGATTACTATGAGGCACCTTTGCTGCAGGAAAAGATCACCCAGCCCTGCACATACTTGCCCACTGCAAACAGGGATACAAAGTAAATCTTTAAGTAAAATATCTGTTCAGTATTTTTAAGGTCTGTCCCTATTTCATACTCACCACTCATGCATGACATAGGTAGGCTATCCATCATTCTGCACTCACAGCTCAAGTTTTCCACGTTCAGTTCCACATAGTTATTGGTTTGGTTCAACTAAACCTAACATGATCCTACAGAACTCTAACATAATAAATATGAGGGTTTAATTTTGTGTTTTAAAATGTACAGGTGTTTTTATAACTATAATAAATCATAATATACAGATGATTTGATACATGCCAAAGGAGAGAAGTACAAAAGGGATAGCCATCAAAAATTCTAAATATTCCTTGCATGAAACAGCATGCTAAGCAATGTTTTATAAATATGTTAGACTTGGCTTTGTGTCCATATACAGTAAACTAAAACAGGATGATCATGTAATTATCATCATTCCTGCTGATTCTTGCTATGCCTGTGTGTCTCTGTCTCAGCTGCCTATTGTATAAGCATGTGGCCATGGATGGCTTCAGCTCTGCACTGGGCTCACAAGGAGTACTCTCCAGCCGCAGCGGGCGCAGGAGGAGGCAAGCTCGTGTTCAGCGTCCCACCCCAGATCACCCTGAGATGGCTGCTCTAAATGGCAGACAGGTAGAAGGCCTGGATTTGCGTACATGCCTACATACATAATAAAGTTTTAACCAATTACTACTGGATTCAGAGTTTGGTTTCATTATTGTAGTGATCACCTTTAAAGCCTGACTAGGTTGAACACAAAGCTATAAAACAGACTGAGGTCCTGGGCAGGTTCTTATGAGCTGTTTCAAAGTCCAGAATAAAAGCAGGTGATTGGGCTTTTGCCATCGGGACTGTGGAACTACTGCCAAATTAACTAAGGCTAAATCTTTTAAGTCAATATTCAAACATGCTTTTATAAACTTTGCTTTTTACCCCCCTTCATTTCCTTTTATTGGCGTTCATTAAAATCGAATAAAATGATTTTCTATGATCTGTGTGCTGTAGTCGCAGCTCCAACTCAGTGTACGCATACCTCGTCCTGGCCCATACGCCCTTGTCCTGGAGTATGCCAGCGAGGTGGACACTGTCCAGAATGTCAACATACTCATCAGTGGCCAGTCAGGTGGCCAGATCCCGGCCAGGGCCAACATTTACAGTTGTACCTATAGGTGAGTCCTGTATTTGTTTTCTTCAGCTTTCAAAACATTTTTTGTACTAATATTTTGTTGATTTACGTCTTTACAATTTGTAAAAATAATAATTTCCTAGAACTAGAAAGTTGTAGAATATGTATTATTTTCCAGCTGTTGTGTGTCTTAACCCTTGCAGCTTTTTGTGCCGGAGTGTGGCCGTGGACAGCAGTAATCAGGTGTCAGTGTTGCAGCTTACTCACAAGACGGAGGTCCTCCTGCAAACGTCCACTGCATCATTCCTGCTGGTGAGGGAAATGTTTCCACAAAAGATTTATGATAGCTCAATATCTAGACAGTGGCATATGATTTGAAATACATTTGTTTCTCTCTGTAGTATAAAGTGTATGCAGTCCCTGCAGAAGAGTTCTCCATTGAGTATGTAGACCCCAGGGTGCTGTGTGTCTCCACTCATGGCCGCTTCTCTGAAGACAGGTAAGTTACCTTGACTAAACCCCATTGCATGCTTTTAATACATAGTCACACAGAGAATTTTTCAACACCCATGAATGTAAGCTGCAATTTAGGAGATGATGATACACGACTAGACCTCTGTGTTGTGTTGTTGTGTTGGAATATGGAGACACACATCTGTTTTCCAGGTTCTGCATTCCTCCAGCTGGGCAAGGTCATTTACCTGAGGCTGAACTTAGGGTCAAACGCTCTCTTTCTCTCTCTGTCACAATAAATTTACTTTCACTCTGAACCTAATGACCAGGTTAGATGTTAGAGTTACACATGTGTTTACAACTGTCATTGTGCAGTCCTGTCATTTACTGTGTAATTCACAGGGAAAAATATATCAACAAAGAAATAGTTGGAAATTGACTTGAAAGCAAAGGTAAATCTTTTAACTAATCTTAAAGGAGCTGTAAGTGACATTCACTGTCACTAAATGTTGTACTAGAGCATCAGCATCTCAGACCAAAACAAATGGACGCTACAGCATATCAG
Organism: Siniperca chuatsi; assembly: GCF_020085105.1. Classification (NCBI taxonomy): domain Eukaryota; kingdom Metazoa; phylum Chordata; class Actinopteri; order Centrarchiformes; family Sinipercidae; genus Siniperca; species Siniperca chuatsi. Next base: position 14,248,095 of record NC_058054.1, on the reverse strand, counting down.
ACTCGATTGAGAAAAACAGTAATTTTACCTTTCAGATCATCGTAAAACATACTTCATTCAGACTAAACAGAAACAAAATAAAACTCACGAAAACTGTCTTTGTTAGTCTTTCCACTGTTCCAACAATCACCAACTCTGGTCGAAATAACTTCTTAATTCACCACGTTAAATAAGAAAAAAAACAGCCATTTTATCACTCTCCTCACAGACTAACATGCACACACGGCCAGTGTGGCTGTATAAACAAAGCACAGAGAGACTGCGATAACAACACAGGCAGAGGGACATCATTCTCTGCTCAGGACGCCATTACTCCACTATATCTTTATATAGCAAATAATTGTTTGCATATTAATGTTCAGAATCTCATTTACAGAACCTTTAACACACAAATAAACATGCTTGAAAAAAACTAAATGCAATGATTGCTTAACATGCAATCGACTCATTTAAGTGGTTCTATGTTGATGTATGGGTTATTCAAATATTATTATTCACATTCCTTATTTTATACACACTGCTGCTATATTTACAGAATATTAAAGATCTTCTTAAAAGTAGAGATTAAAAGTAGGAAACAGTTTTTCAACAGAAACAATTTTGACAAATTTTGTTTCTATATTTGGAAAGAAAAGGCACACATTTGACCAAGAAATTCAGGCAAGTAACCAAATATTTTGACCAAATATTGGAGTGAAATGTGGAGTCAGAATTAGGAAGAAGGAGGACATGCAACTTGAAGGCAGGGTGTTAGCCTGTAAAACTAAAGCTTTCCTTATAAGTAGTGTGTATATTTAGTGTTTTTTGTTTTTGATTTCTGCACATTGATGATAGAGAGTGTGATAACCAGAGAATTTCAAGATTTAAAAAAGGATTATTGGAGATGAATGTTGTTTCATTAGTTGTAACCTCTGACCGGCCACTGATCCCTCCACTAACAAGTCACATTGTTCTGCTACGATAGCGCTTGGCAAACCCCTCAAACACTATCAACAGGCTTTAAGTAACAACATCTTGTTGCTGTTTGTTGACGTTTCCAGTCGGCACTGCATTCTGAGGCAATTTGACAAACCAACCTCAGCCTGGATTTTGTATGCTGCCCGTGATGGACAGCTATCTTCAACACGAGCTGTTTCTCCCCAACGAGGAGAGAATGAGGATTGGAGACGGAGACGTCAGACCTGGGTGTTCCCTGCCCGTGAACCTCAAAGTGATGGGACAGTGCTTAAATTCCCTCAGGTAAAAACCATGCACTGCCCTTCCTAACCATGTTGAATAATTTGAGCTTTTCTGGACTTGACTCTGCTGCTGGGAGTTGGAGACATTCAATGAGACCTGACATTAATTTTCAATTTCACCACTACTGTTTGACGCTTAAGCTTCCTCCTCATTTTTTATCCCAGACGGAGATCAATTTCACTCCCAAGGTGCCCCTCCCGGGCAGGTATGTGATTGTGGTCCATTATCAGCAACCTGAGCATACCTCCTTCCCCGTGGAGGTCCGAGTGGACGCAGGGCGTGAGTGGAGGGGTGAGTGTGTTGGAGGAAGTGGTAGGCTTAGTCCTGTCTAATGAAATAGAATTGAAGAGTTTACTGGCTCCCATTGGATATACATATGGTTACATGGGCAGTGATTGGGAAAATGATTCCTCCTTAAGAGCAGATTAGGTCCCTGGGCTCATGACAAGATGATCAAAGGCCTTGGACACACTTCCCTATATGGATTTGAAGGAGGGACAGATTATTGTATTGTATGCTAATATTTCTTTCTTTCTTTCTTTCTCTACTCAACTTTAGCTCTGCTCTTCTCTTACAGGTTCAATAAATGCATTCTTCTGCCCTGCGGTCTCAGGCTGCAGGGAGGTTGTGATCGCTGATGGGCGCATTGCCCTTGACTTTGACCAGAATTCTTGGCAGCTGCCCAACATCTCTGTGGTCGTGCCACCTAGGAAGACACTTATTCTGGTGAGTAGTTTATGTAATAAGTTTACCCACTAAATTGAAAGAGAATTAAATGAAATATGGAAAATAATATGAAATATGAAATATGGGGAAAAAAAGAAATTAGTAAGATATACTTCTGTGTAAAGTCTGCAGGTTTGAGGAGTCTGTGTTTTGCACTAGAGTTGTTCAGGTTGAGTAATTGGCAAGCTGAAGTCCTCTTTCTTATGCCTTATCCTCAACAACAACAATGAAAGGACTGTATTCTACCTGGCAGCCTCGCACAGCTTTATAAAAGCTAGGCTTCCGACCTCGGTAAGGTAGGGGCAGGTTGGGCTTTTCTTGCCTCTTGTTCACTTGCTTTACTTTTCCTTCTTTAGGTAAAATAAAATAAAATATGGCTAAAACACTTCAAATCCTCAGTTTATCTGTTTGTGTTTTAAACACAAAACAATCCGAACTGGAAATTTTTATTATTTGTTATGATTTGTATCTTTTGTATAGGATTATATCTTGCTGGTTCCCGATAGAAGTTACACCCCAGATCTTCTGAAAGAGAAGCCGTTGGATAAGTCTGCAGATTTCATACAGCAATGTAGAGGAGGAGATGGTTTCTATATTGAGTAGGTATCCACCATGTCCGTGAAACAAGTTGGCCTCAAATCCATTTGAAATGGTACTTTAAAGATTTTATCAGTTGTTTCTTTATTTTGCTATAAACTCTTCTCTCTTATAATGTGTGATATATGTTTGATTTTTGTTTTGATTTGGAAATGGTGCCCTCTAGCTGTGATAATGGAGTATTAAACCACATCCGTATTTGAAAAAACTTTCTTTTTTCTGTCCACTCAGCCCGAGAACTTCTTCCCAGTTCTGCAGAGACTCTGCCCGCTCTCTTGTAGCAGCCTATAATGATGGAGCTCTGCCTTGCAACTGTGATAAGTCTGGCTCTACAGGGACCACTTGTGATCCAGTTGGAGGACAGTGTCCCTGCAGGCAGCATGTCATTGGTCGACAGTGCACAAAGTGTGCCACTGGATACTACGGCTTCCCCTACTGTAGACGTGAGTGAATGGTTACTTCTGACTTGTGCTGGTTAGAATGTGAGGGTTTTCCCATTCTCTAACCTCTAGTTAGTTTGAAATGCATTTGTCCAAATGAAATCCCCTCTCTCCCTTCTGCAGCGTGTGAGTGTGGTCGCCGACTGTGTGACGAGGTGACAGGACGTTGTATCTGCCCTCCTCAGACAGTCAAACCAACCTGTGATGTGTGTCAGAATCAGACTTTCAGCTATCACCCTTTGCTGGGCTGCGAGGGCTGTGAATGCTCTCCGAATGGCATCAAAGCCAACGCCGGGCCTGACTGTGACCGCACCACCGGACAGTGCAGGTAAGTGGAAACCTACTACCTTAAAGACTGTGCACTTATTAAGATTGGAGGTTAGCGTTTATTAGGGAGATTAGTAAATTAAATGGTGTTCCACACATATGTAGTTTTTTTGTTTCCTGTGTATTATACAACCAATCAGGGATGTAAAAACATGTATTGCCATGTTACCGAAATTTTACCTGAATGAAAGCAAAAACTTCTTAACATAAAAATAAAAAGTAACTCAATTAAAACATAAAATACAGGTTAAACAAGAGAGGACATTATTTTAAAAACTTCAATTTGTAATGACAAAAGGGTAAAAAAGACCAGCTAGTAAGAAAATATTTTAAGTCACACCTTGGAAAAGCAAATTTAAAAAAAAAAATCTGGCCGCTCAATATCACTATAAAACTCAATAATAACCTGCAATGTTTCTTGAAGTTAATGGGTGTGAGTGAAGAGGATGCAGAGGACAGGGTTAGATGGAGGCATATGATTCGCTGTGGCGACCCCTGAAAGGGAACAGCCAAAAGGAAAAGAAGAAGAACCTGCAATGTTTCTGTTTTCTATTTACATTTATTTGATCCTAACTATATATTTACAGTGGTCTACTGTAAAGTTGTGTTGCCACTTTATGATAAAAATCACTCAAATGTATATCATTTCTTAATTCTTCTCAATTGTATGATTGTATAATCTCTCTGTAATTTACAGTATTTATTAAACAGCTGCACAAATAATGGTTGTCCCTCTCCAATACATCTTCTCTTTCATGCACTATTTTTTGAGTGATGAAAAAGGCTGGAATGTGAGGTGAAAGTGAAACGTGACACCAAACCACTTAAAGTGATTAATGAGGGGATTAGTTCACAATCCAATCCTGTTGATATATATAGATATCTTTTCTGTCATGTATGTTTTCAGTGTCAAAATGAGCTCCACCACTCAGTTGATGTCTCTGTTAATAAAGAAACAATGGGATGCATGAAGCAGCATAATGCAACGTACTGTACAGTAATGCATACAATGTGATTTTACTGTATTTTCCTATTTACAAAAACATTTTCAGTTTTATGTGTAAATGTAGTTTGTTCCTTCCCTTTCCTAATATCTGACTTTATAAATGTATGAACCACATATGATCCAGAATTTTACTAAAGATAATGTGCCTGTGTATTTTTATGTAGTTGCAAGCCTAGGATTGGGGGCCGGCAGTGTGATCGCTGTGCTGCAGGTTATTATCGCTTCCCTGACTGTGTACCTTGTGACTGTAACCAAGGTGGTGTCACACCTGGCGTGTGCCACCCAGACACAGGGAGGTGTCTCTGCAAGGTGAGATCATTTAATTAAATTGCTAATTGCTATTGAGTTAAAAACTCCCTCTTACTCATTTTTGTTTATTTGTCTTTCCTTGCTCTGACTTTGTCTCTATTATTGCTGCCACGTTTGTAGAGAAATGTTGCTGGCGTCAAGTGTGATACCTGTCGGGAAGGTTCCTTCTATTTTGATCCCTCCAGCCCTCACGGTTGTACCAGCTGCTTCTGCTTCGGGGCGACTGATCAGTGTCAGAGCTCCAGAAAACGCAGGGGGAAGGTGTGTTTGCGTTTCATGCCCCTGCATGTCTATGAATGCCTTTGGAAATGTTATGCCTGCAAAGCTTTCTGGCTGATAGCTGTTATGTGGTGAACATGTAATATAAAAGCTGAACATGTTGTTTAGGAAAACGATGGGATCTGGGTACATTCTTTGACTTGCAGTCGCCTCTGTTTTCAAGTAAAACTAATTTGTTTGTAATATTATGTGTATATACGTTATAAGCCCATGGAGTCAGTTATCATTTGTGAATTGTGAATACAGTATAGTTTTAGGATGGATTTTTTCACTTTAACCCCCAAATACTCCTTGTAATTAGTTTGTTGAGATGCGGGGCTGGCATTTGGAAAGCCCCGACCAGGAGAATGTTCCCTCTGTGCTGAACACAGCCAGTAACACAGTAGTGGCAGACATCCAGGAGCTTCCTCCTACAGTTCAAACTCTACACTGGGTGGCACCATCGTCCTACCTGGGAGACAGGGTGAGTCAAAGAAGGGAGGGAACATCATGACAACAAGAATACTGTTAAATGTTTTCTCATGTTTAAATATGGAAACAGATGCAGGATTTCCAGAGTAATAGCTTTATAGTTATTTTATTGAATCAAGCCAAAAAGAAATGCCTGAATGTTGCAATGTCCCTAAACTCTTAGTAATTACATTGATAGGTAAAATTCTAGCGTAACTGATAGAAAAGATGACCTCAACTATTACTTCCTAGTTGTGAAATAAAACCCGGGTTGGATATAGAATTTTCAATTAAGCTAATTTCTGTATTCCAGTGGGCTCTGCTGTCCTTTCAGATAAGATGAGAGATATATGGGCTTTCTCTCTTTCTCTTAGGTTTCATCTTATGGTGGTTTCCTCACCTACCAGTCCAAATCCTTTGGGATTCCCAGTGAGGGGATGACTCTCATAGACAGAAGACCTGATGTTGTGCTGACTGTGCGTAGTGCTACTAGTTTCTTCACTCTTAGACCTCTCTCTTTCTTTCAGTGGCAGAAACTCATCTTATTTATCCATCTCATTATTTCCCCCTAGGGTCAGAATATGACCCTGATCCACATGGCTTCACAAGTCCCACTTCCAGACAGGCTGTATCAGGGCAGAGTCAAGCTCTTGGAGGTAAAGTACACACCAATTCCTCTATTTGACGTACAATCTAATGCACCACTAGACTGTGATTTTAAATCAACCACATGATATGAAAGTGTTGGAAGTGGATGCACACTGATGATTTTTCTATTCTTAGAGCCTCACCAATTACGACGTCATTCAAAATTCTTTGAATGTCTAAAATGGATAGGGTTCATCTTTTGGGGAATCTGCCATTAGATTTTTGTTATTTTTGGGTATAAGTTAAATTTTATCCTGATAATGGTGCTAGAAGCAAGGTCAGGGAGTCACCAAAGCCATGAGGATTCATCCTCAGAAGATGCCAATATTCATGCCAAGTTTTAAGACAATCTGTTGTTATTGTTATAATATCTTGCCCTGCATCTAAGTGTTAAAAAGTTAGGCAGATATACTGTATAATATAATGTACTTCTCTTGTTTTAGATCATATTAAATCTAATGAAATATGATTTTTGAATATAGTCTCCCTGTACAGATTTCTCAGCATTAGTCACAAAATAACAGATCTGTTGGCTGCAGGGAAACTGGCGCCATGCTGTCACCAACAGGCCTATCTCCAGAGAGGAACTGATGATGGTCCTAGCCAGTCTGGTTGGCCTGAGGATTCGAGCCTTGTACTTTACTCACAGCCAGAGACTCAGCTTAGGGGAAGTGGGCCTGGAGGGGACGACTAACACAGGCACTGGTGGTCCTGGAAACACTGTGGAAGATTGTTCCTGCCCCCCTCAGTACACCGGAGACTCCTGTGAGGTGAGGAGTTTTAAAGGCCATCAGATATCCCTCACTACTGCTAGTTTTTATTTTTCCTTGAATAAAAAGAAGGTATAGCATGTAGATAATAATAGTTAAAAGATTGTGTGATTATACACTTTTAACCTGTGTGTCTTTTTTAAATCAAATAATAGTCTTTATTGATAGGTTACAAACACAACAGATATAGAAAAAAGAAGCTCACATTTAAAACAACAAACAAGTGTAGGTGTAGACAAAAACTTGGAAGGAATCCGGCCTCATTGACATACTGAAAAAACTTCCATACTCAAAAATAAAGTATTTTCTACACCTGAAATCTACATAGGTGTGCAGAAGAAGTAGGAGGAGCCTGACCTCCTCCACATATTTTTAGGATGTCCTGACATGCCTGAACCAAGTACCACACCCTTTTCCTAGAGGACTAATTCATCACCTGAGGAGCCTTGGGTGGAATGTACTGGAAAATACCAGTCGGAGAGCTGCACAGCCAAATTGTGTAGCCCCGGGCTGGGATATGATGCACAATCACGCAGACATAATATTTGTGATTGTACAGCTATAATCACTGGCATGGCTACAGCTCATAACACTGTGATGTGGTTGCTAAGGAAAAGCTTACTTGAATTCTTTTTATCCTGGGAATGGTGCTGACTTGACTGAGTGTGTTTGTGCTTCTCAAATCTGATTTGTTTATACATGGTTGCAGCAGTTTTGCCCACAGAAGCAAATTAAAAATAAAAAGGAGTTTTTCATGTAACAGAGAGCATTTATACGTGGAGACGTAGATGTGGTTACCTACCTGTGTATACGTGAGCCACTGTCTGATAGGGAGTGTTTTAAAGGAAGTTGATTATATGTGCCCACAGGGGGTATGACAAGGTGCCTCGCCTTGACACATGGGGTGTGGCACTTGGCAACACATTGTTACTCATAAACCTGAGTGTGTTTGCCTGAGTGCACCTACAGTAAGTGTGTGTGTCTGTAAGCACAGCCGGCACACCTAGCTGTGTCTGTTGTGTGTTTGAGGAGCGTGATTCAGGTGTGAGTTTGTTGTCTGTGTTGTCTGAGGATGTCTGACTTTCCTCTCAGTCACATACACTTGCACACACACACACACACACACACACACACACACACACACACACACACACACACACACACACACACACACACACACAGAATATTAATACACTGTTGAATGTTTTACTTTTACACTACACCCTTGCAGTTAAGTAAACACAACAGCATTTATTTTTTATCTGTTCAGACATTCTAAAAGTGGACGTGGAAAGGTGAGAGAGAGCATATAAACACTTGCATGTGTGTGCTTGTGTGGCTGCACACACTCATGCTGATCTGTAAAACTGACTCAGGTAGAAGATGGGGCGTGTCCTCTTTGTGTGCGTGTGTGTGAGTGTCAGTATGAGTGTTTAAGAGGCTGAGGCAGGGTAGAGTTGAGCATTATTTCACACAGACTAAATGCTAGGAATGTCAGATACGTGTATGGATAGACGGCGGTGTACACAGGTTTTGTTACAGACCCTGCTATGTTGGACTTTGATTGGACTTTGCTGCGCTGGCCACAGGCCCTTTGACAGAGGGGAGCGACCCCGCTACACCAGGCATCATGAAAGATGGACTCAGAGGATACAGTACCCTTCACTTCATGACCAGGGAACTCAGCAAATAGAGTATCCATCAGTGAATGACGGAGGTACCCAGGGGGTACGCTACCCCTCGGTACATGACAGAGGACAGACAGTTCACGATCCCTCTGTTAACGACAGTGCCAGCTCTCAGATTCGGGTAAAAATCTGTGAAGATGTGATGTATCTTGTTGTTGAAATAATGTTGTTTTACCTTAGCTGTAGGTTACACTTCTCAACATCTCAGGTGTGGATTGTTGAAGATTGTTATCTCTGAAAGCAAAGGGCATGCTTTGACTCATCGCTGTTAATTATTAATGGAACTCAGTTCAGGTCAAGTTTATTGTTGTGTGCTCTACAAATTCTCACACTTCACGACACAGCAAACAGAGGTGCCATCCTCTGTGAATGGCAGAAACATTTCTGGAAACATAGCTATGTAAAACGGATAAAACGTAAAGTAAAATGGATGCTGTGTTTACAGTTTATAAGTTTAGTCTCTGCTAAACTCCAGTGATAATTGGTATTGTGTTATTTTTTGTACATGATATCATTTAAGATTGGGCAATATTATAATATATGATAGAGATCACAAGCAATCACAGATTTATGAGAGATTTATATACGTTTATACTGTTAATAATTGTAGTTATAGGCAATGCTGCAAATCAATGAGCAGGATTGCTTTTTACCAATATTGAATTTTTGCATCATTGTGATTAACGATTTTAGGTATTTAATCCACTGGATTATCCAAAAACAGACACTCCCGTCTGGTTATTTAATCTATAAAACGTTTCTCAACTGAATATCCAGAAAATATTCTCTATCATGACATAAAATGACATATAACATGATATCAGATTTTATCTACAAGTAGATTGTACACCTCTAGTATCATGATTGTTAACATAAAGTTGCTTTTGAATTTAGATATACTTACAGTGGTACACCTGTGTATATGAGTTATACTTGTAAGCAGTCATTTCAGGTTGGGTAAACATGTCTTTATATTTATGTTTTTCTTTTACAGAAATGTGCTCCAGGTTACTACAGAGATGGCAGTGGGCCTTACCTGGGCCGCTGTGTGCCCTGTGAGTGCAACGGTCTGTCTGATGAGTGTGAAGAGAGGACAGGGAGGTGTCTGGTAAGAAACACACTCAACCCTTAACCCTTACTAATGGCTTTATGACTGAAGGTACACATTAGACACCCACACACACACCTAAAAATGAAGAGTGGTTACTTCAGCCCAGTCTAGACCTCTCAGCCTCAGGGTACATCTGTGGGCCCATAACTTTGCGTTTTTTATCACCACATCAGAAGCTTTATTTGATATGGCTTCCTGATATACCGTTATGAGGCCCCTCTGGCTCATTATTCTCCTTGATGGGAGGATGAGCCTTTACGCATTTCAAAATCTCTGTTGTGCAAGACTCTCAAGACCGGGCCTGTGTTTGCAATGGACGCATGGATACACACCCTAGCAGCTCAAAGCCAAAGCGGCTGAACACACTCTTAGTGCCGAGTGCATCAAACACACTCTTTGATTGATTGGCAGGGAAAAGCCTTTTATCTTTGTCCCCAGATGTTTGCATTCCTGTTTCAGTGTAATAAAAGACTTGATGCCTGTTTGAGTTGAGGTACAGCATGTGTGTGAAAGGCTAGCCGCAGTGCATAAGCAGTTTTGATTTTCACACATTGTCTATCCGGTATTTTGCTTCTTCACACCCTTCATTCTTCACATATAGTTTGCAAGTGGTTTAATGAATACATTATGTCATTTTCAGAACTGTCAGTACAACACAGCTGGGGACAGATGTGAACGCTGCAAAGAAGGTTACTATGGAAACGCGGCAAAGAGGACATGCAAAGTTTGCCCGTGCCCATTCAGCGTGCCCACAAACAGGTGGGTGAAAAAAACTCAACACCTCCAAACAGCTCTACTATAATTAAATTGAAATGTGTATTTCAAGAATTAATCATGATCTCTCTATCGATCTGCAGTTTTGCAATAGGTTGCAGAGAGATCTTTGGAGACTTCCAGTGTATATGCAGAGCAGGCTACACGGGACACAAGTGTGAGAGGTGAGTGTCTGTATGGACAGATCAGTTTAACAGGCCAAGTAATGATGTTGAAATACTTTGCAGATACTGCGCATTTTGGAATACTGTAGTCTTATTTCTATTTTGCCTCTTATTCTGTCTTACCCATAGGTGTGCTCCTGGTTACTATGGTGATCCACTGACGTCAGGAGGAAGTTGTCGGCCCTGTAATTGCAATGGCAATGGTAACAACTGTGATCCTAGGACTGGAGGTTAGATTGTATTTTGAAACAATGCATTAATCCGCTATTTAATTCTGCTAAATTTTTGTTCAGTTCAGTCATACTGTTTTTAAATTCCGATACTTCATCATACAGTTCATTTAAATGTTCTTTTTTATTTTACTGTTCCTCCAGTTTGCAAGAACACACTGGAGCCGGGAGACACAAACACTGATGAGCACTGCCAAGGTGAATTACCAAAAATAACTGAGGTCTGACGCTGTGGCATGCAGTTTGCAATAAACTGAGTATGCTCTTTTGCTAATCAAATCCTCTTTTTGTATTCCAGAGTGTGATAATTGTGCCCAGACTTTACTACAGGATCTGGAGAAGCTGGATGACGAGCTGGGAAGGATCAAGGCTAAGCTGGACGATGCCAATGCTAGTGCCTCCATTCAGGAAAAGCTGAAGAAGCTGGAAAATGCCGTGTCAGACACTAAGGTAACATGTCAGTGTATCTCAGAATATCTACAGATAGGGGTGAAGACAAAGTGAAGGGCACTTAAAGATATTTGAAAGAATCAAGTGTCACTGTAGACACAAAAGTCAAGAAATGATGCCAAATCCTGATGCCAAATGCATGGTCACAAGCACAATGAGATCCATTATGTTTATAATTTGCAATTTGCACATGTCCATTTCCTACACATACAGTACATACACACTCACACATACACACAAACAGTATGGCACAGGATGGGTGTGCTTGTTCAAACATTCGAAATTCCTGCTGATAAGCAATCTCAGTGAATTTAATCCCGCAGCCTGTGTGTCAACTCGAGTTAGGGACCACACCACTGGATGACAGTGTTTATTGCACCGACTTGTCGTTTCTCATTGCCTCATAATCTCAGTGTTACATCCACTTCACTTGAGTGTGCATCCTTTGTGCATTTGTGAGACACAAGTGAATAATTCCCACATCACAATTTGAAAACAGCCCCTATCAGCCTCAAGCTTCAGTACACCACCTACAACATCTGAATGCTTTTTGTAGATTCTTGTCAACAAATTCAACTCGGCCATCAATACCCAAAAGTCCAGAGTCAACCAGCTGGAAGACGACGCGATCACTCTCTCAGATGACATCAGCTCCCTCAAAGACAAGGTAGCTTGGTGGAGACAAGGCCTAGCATTTTATTAGAATATCAGCATGCAATAATAAATGTTTGAATGTGTGTAAATGTGTATTGTCGGTATGTATTTTTTATTTAGGCAGATAAGAGGGCTGCTGATGCTGACAAAGCAGTGGCAGATGTTGGAAAAACTCACAAGAGGGCTAAAGATCTGGATTCAGAGATTCAAAACATTCTCAAGAAAATCCAAGGTAAAGGGAAATTTCAGCAGCACGACTCTGTTCTGTCTTTTAGTGTCTTAATGTCTTGTTTTCAACTTTCTTTTAATCTCCATTTTATTCTGTTTTCTGCATTTATATTTGGTTCATCAGCATATATAGTTTATCTTTATAGGTATTATAAAAGTCTCCAATAAATGTATTGCCACTGACTATCAGAACCTAAATATATGCTTGAGTGAGTGTGTGTTTTTGTGTGTTTAAAGATCTGCTGGACCAACTGAATGAGGCAGACAACAGTGGCGGTATGGTGCTCAATGGAACCCAGGCTAAAATGCTGGAAGATGCTAAGCAATTGGTGAAGGAGATGGAGAATAGGAACTTCACCCCTCAGAAGACAGCTGCTGAGAAAGAAAGAGACAAGGCCAAGAAACGTACGATACTTAGTCTTTACTTAGTAGAAACTTCAGTAAATTCCTCCAAAACCTTTGTGGAGAGCAAACCCCTCCATAATTGCTTCATCAAAGCACTGGCGTGGTTGTATTATCCCTGATGTTGATTGGAGAAAAAGTTAAACATCATTGCAGACTGGTCAATAACGTTTCCATTCACCTGTTCTATTCTGTTTTCTAGTGCTAGACTACGTCAAGGCTAATGTAAGTAAGCAGTGTGACCAGAACGAGGCTGCAGCACAGAATATACGGGTACTTCTGAAGGGTTACGAGGCCAAGCTGAAGGACCTGGAGGAGGCTCTGAAGGAGGCGGTGGACTTGGTGAAAAAAGCTAATGCCCAGAACGGACTCAATGCTCAGGCACTGGGAGATCTGCAGGTACTAACTCACAAGTAGTTAATCAGTTATGAGAAACACACGCTTGTTAATGCATTGGTACATAAGATTATGCATTTGTCTCATAAACAAACAGCACATAAATGAAGATTGGGGATGTACTGTTATACATTAAGGCTATAGTAAGGTATTATGTAAACAAAGGAAAGAATGCCCTGCTGGTTATTATTGCTATTCATAGTCATTACACAGTTGTACTCTAAATTGACTCGTGTGCTTCCTACAGAAACGTATCGAAGACTTAAAAAAGGAGCGGAAGACTGTTGAGGACCAAATAGCCATGGCAGAAGATGAGCTGCAGAAAACAGAGGATTTGGCGAAAATTCTATCCAACAGGAAAACGGTATGCTTCACAAACTGTAGCCTTCATATTCTTTACCTCAAATATCCTCTATACTCAGAATTATACACTTATATATCTTGTATTTTGTCGCTTCTCAGTATAAGCCAAAACATTTTTAAACACTGAAGCTAACCGCCTCCTCTCTGATCTCACACCAGCGAGCTGCCAGGTCTTAACATGCCGTCCACTAAGATAACAATCAGTGTTTTGGCTTGTTGTGCTCTGAGGTGAGGTAAATGGCATTTCCTGCTGTTATGAATAACTTGCACCCTTCCACCTGTCCTTCTCCTCTGTAGGAATACGAACAGCTGGCAGCACAGCTGGATGGTGCCAAGACCGACTTGACCAAGAAGGTGAATGAGATTACCAAGGCAGCAGCCAAGGAGGACATTGTGGAGAATGCAGAGGAACGTGCAAATAACCTCGCCAAGCTGGCAAAGGATCTTGAGGAGTAGGTCTTTTGTGCATACAATAAAGACACACAATCTCATTATAACCTGAAGTCTAATGAGTAGATTTCAGCAGAGCATTGTCTGTTGTTTCTGCTAGGGAAGATTTTCTTGCTGGTTCAGTACTATTCAAGTATAGACTGCTTAGTTTTCAAGATGTGTGTCATTTGAAATTATTTGAGCTTTGTATGTTTTTGTGAATCCATTCTCCGTGTGTCTTGGATTTATTCTTCCCTTATTATACTGAATTACAGTGCTGTGAAGAACGCAAGTGGACGGACTGAGGTGCGCGGCGCCAAAGACGCTATTGATGCCTACAAGAACATCACAGATGCAATTAATGCTGCTGAGGATGCAGCTAATGAGGCCAAAAGTGCAGCAGACAACGCCTTGAATGTAAGCCACCGACTTGATACCTAAAACATTAAGTAACTGCACAGGCTTCTTAGAATGATGTCAAACCTTTTAGAATATTGTTTCACTTTAACCAAATAGTTTTTTCTTCCTGTAGAATTTAAAAAACCAGAAGCTGACACAAAGAGCGAAAGACCTGAAAGAGACTGGCGATGACCTATTGCAGAATGCAAAGGAGGCAGAGAAAGACCTTAAAGGTATTCAGCCCTACTATTAAACTGTTGTTTTTAAAATAACCCAAAAGCTCAGTCACCAAGTCTTGTTTTTCTTTAATAGGCGCTGCAGGCGACATTACAGACGTGAAGGAGCGCCTGAAGAATGCTGACAAGAAGAAGAAAGCTCTTCAGAAAGACTTGCTTGATGCAGAGAACCAGTTAAATGGCATCAAGAGAGGTAGAACAAGTCACGGCATTATAGGATTAGCACGACTAACTGATTGTGTCTGAGTCTATTGCCAGAGTTTATTATTATTATTATTTGCTTCCCTTATTGTTAATTTCTTCAAATCAGATGACATTGGTGATATGATTGATGAGGCCAAGAGGAAGGCAGCTTCAGCCAACGACACAGCCAGCGACACTATGGACAAACTGAACGCCATCAGAAAGGAAATTGACAAGATCAGTGTCACTCCCGTGGACTCTAACTTGAGCAGTGTGTTGGACGATGTGGACAAGTCAGGTGAGATTTTGAAAAGATGTCTTTCTTTTCTTTTTTTTGTACTTTATGGTACAGAATAACCACTTTTTATATTATACATGTTTAGAATTCAAAGTAAAGATGCTGCATTTTTTACGCATTACAATTAGTTTTCTCCCTCTTACCTTCTCCTTCCAGTGAAGAACTTGTTGAAAACCATCCCATCTCTGAATGATAAGATCTCAGAGGTGGAGAACCTGACCTCACAGTTCTCCCCCATTAGCAACATATCTGAGAACATCAAGAAGATCAAAGAGCTCATTGAACAAGCCCGGGACGCAGCTAACAGGGTGAGATCCTACTCTGTAAATATATCCATAACCAAGCCCAAATCAAACTGACTTGTGCCCTATTTTTCCTTGATGGGCCTAATTTCCCTTTTTTTATGTTTTTTCTCCAGATTGTGATCCCGATGAAATTCACAGGCGATGGCCATGTGGAGCTGCGTCCGCCAAAGAATCTGGAGGATCTGAAGGCCTACACAGCCATGTCCCTGTCGCTGCAGAGACCTGAAGGCAGGGGCGATGGAAGACGCAGACGCAGACAGACCAGAGACAAAGGAGACATGTTTGTGTTGTACCTTGGCAGCAGAGATGTAAGTGGCTCCAAATGCATATGAATATTTTGATATAGAGATTTAGTTTGTAATTGTACACAAGGCATTAACAAACTATGTTTTATAGTCTTCTAAGAACTACATAGGTATGGTTCTGAGGAACAACGTGCTGTACGGTGTGTACAAGCTCAACGGAGTCGAGTTCGAGTTGAAAACAGGTTACATCACCATGTCTGCATCTGAGCCGGCCAAGTTCGATAGAGTAGACCTGCACAGGTAAACTGACAGCTTAATTCTGTTGTAATTCTGTTGTAATTCACCTGTTTTCCATGAATGCACATTTATGTTTCGTTTCCACTTTTATCCACTGTGACTTACTGCAAACCTGTTCTGTATTTTAAAGGGAAAAAGAGCAAGATTTGTGAAGAATGTGAATGTTGTAAATGTGATGAAAATGTGGATATTTTTTTCCCCTTCACGATTTAGAATTTACCAAGATGCAAAGATGATGCTCACTAAAGATATCACCTCAACCACACCCAGTTTGCCAATTCAAGATGAGAAGAAAGGAGAGGAGAGCAAGAACCTCCTAGATCTCAGTCCGAGTGATGTTGTTTTCTATGTTGGAGGCTACCCTGCTGACTTCACTGTAAGCGACAAGGAAATAAGAATATCAATACTGTTTTTTTTGTTTGTTTTTTTACTAGAATAAGTTTTATTAATACCCTTCTCTGTTTTGCTTCTCTTCAGCCACCAGCTTCTCTCAGCCACCCCAAGTACAAGGGCTGCATTGAGTTCTCCTCTTTTAACGACAAAGTTGTCAGTCTCTATAATTTCCAAAAGGCAGAAAAGATCAATGTGGAGACTCCATGCAAGAGGTAGGTCCAAGTATGATTAGTGTTGAGATTAACCAAACTCTAAATATTGTTTTACTATAAAAATGCTTCTATGATTTTCTGTAATGACAAAACAAAACAGGTTGTCTGTTCATTGTATTTCCATCTAGTGTTTGACATTTTCAGTATCACCCCAGTGTCATCCCTGTGGCATGAATGGACAAAAACTTCCTCCCATCCCTCTTTGGTTGCTGCCCGAACAAGGGTTTTAAACTCAGCACTGGTCCTTTCTATGTGGCGCTTTTATGATCTCCCTGCTTTGGGGTTTTTTTCTTTTGGATTTCCTGTAGTGATTTGGACGTTTCCTCTCAAAGACATGTAGGTTAGGTTGGTTGTAGCCTTTTACTGGTGTTTGTCACAGCGTTAGCCTTACGTAAGACATGTGAGCTCTTTTGCTCAGTGGATGCTTGAGTGGGCTCCAGCCCCCTTGTGATCCTGAATACATCAGGATAGAAAAAGGGTAAATGGATAACTCTTTGAAATGCCAAAAGAACAAACAGACATGTAATCTGCACTCTTGTTACAGAGTAAACGTGTGTGAAATTGTTGAAGTGACAGACAGATGAGCAAAAGCTATCTGTCTGTAACCAGAATCTGATTTTTAAAATATTATTTTCTGACTTTTTCTCCTCTCTATCCAGATATGTACCTCCATTGGATTCTGACTACTATGAAGGCACTGGATATGGCAAAGTGATTATAGATAAATCATCTCCTACCCTCATCATCATTATGACTATCTTTACTCGTTCAGAAAACGGTCTGCTCTTATACATAGGAAGTGAGGTAAATTATTTTTCATATGGTTACTTTATTAATCTTACGTTTTGATGCTTTTTAATAGAATTATACTGTATGTACTATTTGCAAGAATTTGATTACTCTATTTCCTCTTTAACATAGGACAACTACTTCACTGTGACGATGGAGAAAGGCATCATTTTTCTACGTAGTAATTTGCTCAAAGCACCAGCTACAAATAATGTGAAAATATTCCCGGTGAGAAGCTTTTCTTATTTTTTGCAATCCCTTAGGTTCTTCCTCGACAATTACCTTTACTTAACCAGATACCATTTGTAAATAAAGAATCATCAATTCAACCGCATCTTGCTCCTCTATCCTTTCTTCAGAAGAACGACTGGGCAGAAATCTTCATCGTTAGTACAAACAAGGGAGCAATGAAAGTCCGGATAGCCCAAGAATACGTTGCCGAAGCCCAAGCTGTGTACAGCAACACTGACTTTAAAGAATACTATATTGGTGGTGCCCCACAAGACTTGAGGGAAAGGTACATGGTTATCAGTTTTGTGTTGTGAGTTAGGTGGTCAACCTTTTCCCACTTTATCGAAAATAACTTGATTTTCTGTTCCTCCTCACAGAGATAACATCACCATACAGCCATTCAAAGGATGCTTGAAAAATATGAAGCTGAATCAAGCTTTTAAATCTGTTGATGAGTCAATGGGCATCAGCAAAGGTTGTCCCAAGGAATCCTTGGTAGGACGTTAACCTCTGCATCCCAAAGCAGTTACCAACATTCATATCACTGCCCAAACCACACTTAGGCTTATGTGTCAGCTGATGTATAATGTCCATGTTCTTGTCTAGGTTACTCGTAAAGCAGAGTTCAGCTTGGGGAGCTCCCTGTCAGCTGACCTCACAGGCTTTAGTCTGGCTGATGACGTTACTGTCTCTCTCGGATTCAAGAGCACAGAGAATCAGGGTCTCATTCTGCAGGACAAACAGCTGGTCAGTCCTTACATTCATTTTGAAATCTGATGTTTTATTTGTGACTTTTGAGTGATACAACAGGTAGAACTTGGTCAGATTTTAAAAGCTTTTATTTTTTTCTGTCTTCCAGGCTAATGGGATTAATCTTGAATTGGAAAACGGCTATGTGATGCTCAAGTTCAACAACAAGATCTGGAAATCAAACAAACAATATCACGATAACCAGTGGCATTATTTGACTGTAACCAGTAGAGCTGGAAGGTATGAAACTAGTTTGTGGTTTGGTGTGATTTAAATAAAAATAAACAAACTCTGTAAAATACTCAATAACTGATGGTATGTAAGTCTAGTGTACAAAAAATACCATGATGATTTTTCCAAACAGGATTCAGCTGCTTATTGACGACGAAGACAATGGTCAGGAGCAGAGTGGCAGCACTTCCATACCTGACACAGGTGGCTCCCTGTTCCTGGGAAGAGAGAAGTTCAAAGGCTGCGTTTCCAACCTCTACACAAGACGGTAATATTTCCTCACTTTGCATTTCATAGCTGCATAATTTTGAAATACCTCAAGATTTATGTAACATACAGCTTTTATTATTGAAGTCATACAGTGATTGTTTGCGCACCAAACATCTGTGTACTTTAATGTATGGTGTTTATATTGTATTTGTTCTGTTTGCAGGCCAGACAATCTGTACAAGGCTGAGGACTTCAGCACCTTCCAGACTTCTGGAGATATTTTGCTGGATGTGTGTACTGCTGACAGTCCTGCTCAACTGATGCTGGACCGCATCGCTAAGAAGGTGAGTGTTTGTCTTACATGCCCATACATACTTTAATCCATATTAGTGAGTTATTTATTTTAGCAAGCCTAATATTGTTTTTGTAAACAAGTGAAACCTGACGAAATAATTGAAACTTTTTTCCAAATCAAATCACCTTGGTTCTGCTTTCCTTGAATTAAGTGACATTATTGTTTAACAACTAGAGCAATCCATCATATTTCAAGGTATAACGGTGAAAACTAGCATGTACATTATGAACATGTTGAGTTGATGATTAATTCCACTCACTAGCAGTAAGTCCACCTTTATCTTTCTCTTTTGTAACTTTCATACATTTGTACAGTGAAACTACAGTATAATACAACTGTTGAAGGCAAATTAATAATCACACAGTGTTTGTCTTATGTTGACATTGTTTACATTATATTTTGCTGCCTTATTTCCAGAGATGAAGAAGAAGGAGCCCTAAGACCTGCTGATGCTGACAAGAATCTAATATTGACATGAAAAACTGGCAGCTTGCACCACAATGTTATATTGCTTATACACAAGCTCATTAATCTGCAGTGTACTTAAATAAAAAAGTTGCATGAACATTCCCAATAATCACAAGAACTATTAAATGTATTGTATCTCTGTCTATTCTATTTAAAAATCCAGTAATTACAAACAAATCTTGTGAATAACAAGCTTGAAATCAACTCATGTCTCTTTTCTTTCTTTCATGTAACTGAGTAATTTCTAACAGTCATTCACAAGCATGTGTCCTCTAACTCACTATTGTCAGACCTAATCACTCAGACACAAACATATTAAACATCATAAAATTATATAAATGGTAACTTCACTATCAAATAAAATGACTAATCATTACAGTTAATATCCAATAAACACAACAGGATCTGCATCTGAGTTTCTGAACATTTTCTGAACCTGTTTTATCTGACAAATTTCATGTGAATGTGATTATGGCATGCTTTTATATTCTACTTTTAAGGACATAGATGAATACAAATGATTTATTTCAAACTTGTTAAATTATCTTAAATTAAAACACATATCAAATGGAAACCCTTGCTGTTAAGGGCCAGTAAAGCCCTTTGGGATTTTGTATGTAATACTGGGCTACACAAATAAACATGCCTTGACTTAACAACCAAATCTAAATTTATCAGTCTTCCATCTCTTGAAACTCTGAATGGGATCTGAGCATTAAGGTTGAGAAACACTGATCTACATTATAATAAATTAAGTAGCCAATGAGAAGTTTGGAAGCATGAAATGTTGGTATTTCACAGCTAGGCTAGGCCTAGCCACAGTCGCCACAGTGAAATATGCGAAGACCTAGTAGAGCTTACTATGTTCAAACACTTCTCAAAAGCATGATTACATCATTTCTTCAAAACACTGGATCTTGCATGCCCATCATAATTTACAAAGCTCTATGTATTTAATTTGGAGCATCTGACTAAAGGAGGCCATATCACTACCACAATCTATTCTCCAACAACCCCTGACCCTGCATGAGTTCATACAAGTGCAATAATCAGTTGACACTACAGTCTAGACTTAATGAATGAAAACTATAACTAAAGGTGTAACAAAAAGATACAAAAATATAGAAGACACAGTGCTGAGAAATTGATTAATGGGATTTTCATATTGCATTATGTAAGTGCATTATGTTATCTTGTGTGTAATATGATATTTTTGGTGTAAGCCGACCATCTATTATTGGTGTTTTCTATAGCATCAGCACTACATGAGCCATTTCAATAAGGTCTTTGAATCTATTTACAGTTTTATTATTTCTGCAACTCTACTATGGGTTCGTCCCTGTTATGTTAAACTGAGTTTGTGCCAAATTAAATTAAATCACTCAAATAAAAAAAGCAAGTACTTTCCTGCATGCTGTACCGAACAGTATAATAAGCGCAATTTAGAATTCCTAACTATGTCGAAACCAAACACACCTCTGAGTAAACAGAACATTTGTGGGGGTTGTGCTGCTACAATGCTACTGTTAATGTAATAGTAAAAAAAACTCAGTGTAGCCAAAATAAAGCATCTAATGTTGTAGCTGTAATTACAAGATCCATTCTGACCCACCTGTTATCATCAATACTAACTACATGTCTGATGAAATCATAACTACCATGTTATACTTGGCTATTTATCAAAACTATTACATGCTGGTAGTTAATTTTCTTTGGGAGACATCTACTGTATTTTTGATCTGCATAACAGCACTAGTCGATTATTTGAGTAGTCGATTCACTGTTTCGAGCTTCGCAATTGAGAATGTTTGCTGGTTTTCTCTGTCTTCTATGATAGTAAATTTAATGTATTTGGGTTTTAGACTGTTGGATGGACAAAACAAGCACTTTGAATAAGTTGCGTTAGGAAATATTTTATTGACCAAACCATTAGTCGATTAATCTACAAAATAATCGGCAGATGAATGGATAATGAAAATAATCATTAGTTGAAGCCCTGCATTCATTTATTTAATGTAACAACACGTCCTCTGTGTTCTCAACTGTGGGTAAAACTTAGCTTAGAAGATCTTTTGTTTCACTGTCTGTTCGTGGAGCATTTATATGTGTAGTATTTTATACATGTTAACTATGACTATCACTCTTACCATTATACATTGTTGTACCCTCCCATCTTTATTCATTGACAGAGTGGAATTCCTTTGGAGACTTACCAAAGATGTGTGAGCAAACAATGATTTGAGGGCACTTTGTGCTGAGTGTCTCTTTTGTTTATGTTTGTGCTGTTTTAGGATGTAATGCAGGCAAAAAATGAGAGTCTATCAGCGTGTGCATTACCAGCCCTGGTTCAACATGCCTATCGCATGGGAGGCCCTGCTAGCAGCCTGAGCTACAGCCTTCCACTTCAGGTCCTGCAGCCCAGGTGAGTAACCTGTCTTACCTTACTGCACCATTTGACAAAACACATGCACAAACATGAAACTTTCAGTGAAAGATTTCTAAATGAAAAGTGTGCTTGGCTGAGTCTATAAGCTCAAGAACAATGCTACAGTTACGTCCGAGCCAACACACACAAACACTGAGGATGGTGTCTTTCTCTATCCTCCCCAGGCCCCACTTTTCTCTGGATGTCAGGACTCGAGCTCCTGAGGGTCTGCTGTTCTTTGCTGCTACCAGAGGAGGGCGCTCTCATCTCGCGTTATACATATCCAAAGGCAGGATCAGACTGTCTGTAGGCAAACAGAAGGAGATCTTCAACAGGGAGAAGTACAATGATGGAAAGTGGCACTCGGTCAGTGGATTCATATCATACTAATCACATGTGTTTTGAGATGATAGCAAACTTATGTACAATTTTGAAAACCATGGAATCACTCAATCACTCACCACATTATAGAGCAAAGCTAAATACTTTATTATTCTTTATGTTGCCTGTAGGTCATATTCAGTTTGGAGAAGAAGAAATTTCGATTGGTTGTGGATGGGATCAGAGCCCAGGATGGTCAGCTGACCAATGCTGAGTTGACATCCATGCAGCAATTTGTGTCACCTGTGTACCTGGGCAGCACGCCAGAGTCCCTTCACAAACAGCTGAAGGTAAATAAAAAAGTACTCACTGGCATACACACAATCAATCAATTAATTAACAATATATATATATATATATTTTGTTAATTATTTATATATATATATATATATATATATATATATATATATATATATATATTTTTTTTTTTTTTTTTTTTTAAATTTATTTATTTATTTATTTTTCCTTTTAGGCAAAGGCCCTACCAAAACAAAGTGTGTCTGGCTGTATCCGCAATTTTAAAATGAACAGTGTACCAATGTCAAATCCAACCACAAACCATGGTGCTGGCCCCTGCTTCGAGGGACAGACACAAAGAGGGGCCTATTTCTCAGGGAATGGAGCACATGCCATTATCAGTGAGTACATCTCTCTGATAGTACTGCAGAAGCATTTCCAATGACCATAATAATCTCTATCAGCTTCTGTCGGCTATCAGTAGGAACTGCAACCACATCCACACAATTAGTCTCCTCCTAAACAAGTCAATGACACAAAATACTTAAATAAATAAGGACTTAGTAGTATAGACATATCAGAAAAGGTGCTAAGATAGACATGTCAATGGTTTCCATTCTTTTTTTCCTAAAAAAAGGCAAGTATGTCCAAGAAGTGGGATGTAAGTGATTGAAATAAAACTATTAATTTCTCACAGAAATATTGTTATTTTACAGGTCTAGTGATTTCTTAATAATTTCCTAGGAATTATCCTGAAAAGGAGTATGTCTTTTTGTATAATTAAAATGTGATACTAATTATATTCATTGTTATAAGCAGTTGTGAATATCCACAGAAATTTCCTTGAAAACTGCTAAAATCTTAATAATTGGAAAAACTAACAGAGATCCATTTAACTCAAGTAAATATTAATGTATTTTGAAATATTTATTGTACATATTTGTTAAGACAAATTTTATATTTTTGCATGTTCAACTTACCTGCTGTGTTGTGATATTAATTGAAATTAATTAATTTAGGAACACTGTCTCCCATTTTCTTTATAATTAGTACCAAATTAGACAGTCCTTTCAAAGACACTTCCTAAGAAATTAGTTACATGTCAGGTCCTTTAAAGAAACTATGAGATCCGTAAGAAAGAGTCTTCTTGATATGTTCATTTCACGGCTGTCTCCTCATTGTTTTGATACTTACAGTCTAAATTATGATATCTATAATAAAGCCAATGATGACAACCATGATGATATCTGCTTTCTGTATTTCAGATGACTCCTTTGTTGTGGGCTCCAGCTTTGAGCTGCTGTTTAATATTCGTCCACGGAGTCTGACCGGACTCCTGCTACATGTTGGTGATTCCAGCAGGGGCCAATATGGACCTGCGATGGGCCACTATCTCAGTGTCTACATGCTCAGAGGAGAGGTGAGGCCTGACAGTATGTCAGTTTAATGATGCCACATCAGTTGTTTTTTGTCTGGCCAGATACCACTAACCCAAAATGTTTAGTTTTGGGAAAATAAAGACTTAGTTTGAGTCTGGATTGGAAAAACACATCTCTTAATAAACAATAATAATAATAATAAACATAAACTGCTGTGCTACTGTTGGACTCTGTTCTCCATTTTATTGTTTTGGGAACTTAAACATAACAGGACAGATCTTAAATTTAATTTAGACTGAAAATGTGTCTTTACTTCAAGTGTGTTCCCTGTACACGTGATGACTAAAAGCACTGTGTTTGGACGTGCTCCCATTCAGGTAGTGGCGCAAGTGAACAATGGAAAGAGCGAATTCATGGTGTCGGTGAAGCCAAAAGCTTCTTTATGTGATGGAATGTTTCATAAAATTTCAGGTAAAATACACACAGTCACTTAATTAAAGACATAATTTAAGACAAACTAAAATTGCTTTTAGAACCTATTAGAACACTAATATAGATTGTTTTTTGCATTAATTCACTGGCCATGTGTCTTCTAGTAATCAAGAGGAAAAATGTTGTGCAGCTGCATGTGGACACAATAGACAATTACAAGATTGGACCACCGTCCTCCACTACAACTTTGACCAAAGACTCCTTGTATGTGGGTGGCATTCCTGGTGAGTATGAATCTGTTAATCTGAGATTTAATCAGTTACACTTTATTTAGATAGTCTATTTGTAAGTATTTATAACATTTCAACATCTTATTAGTTGAGAGTCAACAATTTAACTGTTTCATAAATAAAACCGTTTTCTAGGTTTGGTTAGGTTTAGGCACAAAAAAACATCTTGGTTAAGGTATGCTCATGAATTGTCACATATACTCTATTGATAATCTGTTAAACATCTACAAACAACAGCGAAACAGTTAATAAAGTGTTACCAGTTAATCTACTTTGTTTAGTTTTAGTTACGTTTATTCAAACACTCATCAATAAAATATGAAAATATCACAGCGATGTGACATATTATTACGGTATAATAATATGAGGTAAATGGCGTAATGCAGGTATAACAGATATGCCGGTATAAAAGCCAAGAGGTTTATTGTGTGGGTCCCCTTGGTAAGTAACAAACAAATAACAAACAAACAACTGTCATGTAGTCTATAGGGAAAGCCCCAAACTACGGTGCTCTTAAAATATAACTACATATAAATATAAATAACTCTTATAACATACTGTAAAATGCATAATGAAATGATTCTAAAAATTAGCAATTCAGGATTTTTTCATAATCTCTTTGGAAAAGTTACAAAATGAGAAGGATTTGAATGATGTTAGTCAACATGCAGTTAGCTAATAATATCAAATAAATGTGTAAAAATAAGATGGAACAATGTAATCACTTACCAGTTCACCACATGTACCTTTCTGCTGCAGAGATGTCAATGCAACAGGCGCTCCCTGTCACATCGTCCTTTGTGGGATGCATCCAGGACATGTGGATCAACAGCGACTCGGTCTCTTTCGACAGGCTGTCTGGTGTGTTCGGTCCAGTCAACCTCAGAGAGTGTCCAGGCTGAGCGACCGCGTCTCACTGCATCATCATTCAACAAACCTTGGGACCACGTCCACCGCCAACCAAGTGCAATCTGTTACCAAGACAGAGAATGTGTTTGCGTGTAATAATGTATAGATTATGAGGAGTGCGTTTCAGTGTGAGTGTGTGTGTGTGTGTGAGTCTGTGTATTTGAGTGTGTGTGTGTGTGTAATAATAAAGATATGAGCAGCAGCTTACAGGTTCATAATATTTGCTGCTCAGTTAACCATTCTGTATTTATTTTGTGATAAAATCATGTATCACGGCACCAATTCACAAATGCATATTCTAACAGTTGTTTTACAGTCTGATGTGTTGGTCCATTCATTTTCTGTCGACAATCAAATGCTACTGAATATGCTTGTGATTGGTCAGGGCGGCAGTATGAGCAGCGCAGCACTTTAAGAAAACAAACAATGACTTTTGTGATGGTGCTATAATGGAGATCAACATTATTAGTTGATTTTTGTTTGTTTGTTGGACTAGAATAATTACGTTTACACCCACGGTGCTCAATTCAGTGACATTTCAGGGGCTGCCTAGCTATTTTATTGTCATATCCACATGTCAGCATGTAGAATTCTGCATTAACTGAATAACTGGTTCAATAGACATGGAGTCTTCACCACAGGCCATGAAATCACATGGGTCCCCCCCCCCATATTGTATTACCGTTGTTCTGAATTCATTTTCCATTTTGCATTCCTTTTTCATGCATGAGGACAATCTGTGTGGCTGTTAACGTCAGTCACACCAGAAAACAGCACGTACTGAATTTTGTGGAGCATCGTCAATGTGTTGAAAAACCAATATAAATGCCATTAGCACAAGTCTCACAAAACTTTGGTCAGTCATGTTTGGGACCATCTAGCCCACTTAACTATAAAGTTGAAAGTAATATATCAAAAAACTAAATGTAATTGATGTATTTAAATTCCCCAGAAAGAGTTTATTTTCCTGCTTTGTACATTTGTGGAAACATTTGTGAAAAAAAACAAACATGCATGGTGATTGAATATATTTTTACATGCATTCCTGTCTTGTGACCACTGATTTGTAAACCCTTTTGTAATCTGTCTTGAAAAATATCTTTTAAATTGTGATCATAGTGACTCACATTATTATATGTATTGAGACATGCATTTTTTTCAGACATCTGGGATTAATTGTTGAATTATACTTAGTAAAATGTGTATACTTTTGATTGTAAGATTAGATAAATATAATTTGAATTTTTTTTGAATAGGTCTCATGTTTAATATTGGCATGAGGATAAACTTGTGATTAACATCTGCTGTGTTGGAAAACAGTACATAATGTCGATTTGTTTCCATATATATAAGTTAAGATAAAGTGGCATTCAGTAATTACACTTCTAAGCAGGGGTTTCCTCTTTGTTAACATACCCTTTATGACCCTTAGGGAATTATCATATTCTTATAATTTGACTAAGAGCAAGGCAGTTGTTTTCAATAAGGTCACTGAAGTCATATCCTTAGTATTGTTTCTTGGAATATGGGGATTTTTAATGACCTGAGGAGACATTTACATACTACAATTACACATTGTGTAATTGACTGTAATATTTTTTTAGAAGCCCTATCTTTAAATTGGACTTTTTTTATAATAATTAAGATAAAACAACCGAATTTAGCATTTCTCCACCAGAATTATGCTCTTGTGTGGAGAAGGCTTTGACACAGCATTTAGACATGCTGCATGCATGATGTAGGCTAGAAAGCTAATATTTACCAAAAATGTAATTGAACTACTTTAGTATATTTTACTAATTTACCATTTTATAACTATTTTAATTTAGTGAAGGGGGGTAATTTAGACTCTTGATCTTTATAAAATTAAACCAGGAGTAACATTATAAACTTGCTGGATCCTTTGGACCCTCCTTGGCCAGCTATCTCCTTGACGACAGCTCTTTGGTTGGCTGGGATCTCAAGCAGAAAGCACCACGCCCACTCTGATGCCGGCTTCACTGACTTTGTGAAGTCATGAGTGAAAGTTGCAAAATCGTGCAAACAGGTGCCGCATCAAATTCTGTGACCCTTCCGATTCTGTTACCTAATTAAGTATTTATCCAGCTTTGTCACATTTTTTTTTCAAACACAATGATGCCTCCATAATATTTAGACAGTGTCACGAATTTCCATAGCATAACCTGTAGAGTATACAGTAAGTCTGTCTGTAGAGCCATATTACCTCACCTGTCAATCTCATAATCTGGTCTACCCTTTGGTCTTTTTCATGCAGTTAATCCTCTGCGTCACAGAATCTCAGATGGGGTCACACACATCAAAATTGGTGACCCGTGGAGGCAACACGTTTGCGAACAGCTATCAAAATTAAGTAGAGGAAAGTGTGCAGTGGAAATATAGGTGGCATTTCTAATCACAATCACATAAAGTAATGGGTCGCAGAATTTGGTGTATGAAATGTCTTTTTTTTATTAAGTACGACAAATAGGCCTATGACATGACAAGGCGCACAAACAAAACAAAATGAACTTTCTTACGGAGAATATCAAACTGGAGCATGTAACATATTCACAGCTCTGTCACTGAATAATTCACGCTTTTTTCCTTTTAAAGGCCTCATCTCGATGATTATTGCTTCGCTGGGTCTCCCGCAGTGTCGTTTCTCTGTAATGTGAACAGAAAAGCGATAATTCCGATAGTCCTGAAAGGCAGCACATTTCCTGTCTGCACGGGAACACACGAACCACCGGTCAGGCGGCAGAATACGGAACAGATAGCGACACAAACTGCTAGCATACGCACTCATGTCGGTAGCGGTTAGTTATTTGAACCTGTTCGCTTATTCGTCTCCTCAATATGAACATGACTGCGTTTGCTCAAAAGTGCGCCACTGGCTGAGACTATTCTGCCTGTAAGTAAACTAACTAGACGTACCTACTGCACATCCCTCCCCTCCTTCTCCACGGCCGCGTTCAGTTCTCCACCTCCAGTATCGGGCATCTCAATGGCGGACCCGGCAGAACCAGCCCCGGGAAGCGTGGAGGAGGAGAAGACGGATCGTATCAACGACACAGAGCTGGCACTAAGAGGAATCAATATGCTCCTTAACAATGGATTCAAGGAGAGCGACGAGCTCTTCAGAGCATACAGGTCTGTGAGTGTCAATCTCAGAGACAATAAGCAATATTTGTGTTTCTATTCTGTATGTCTATTTTGACGCCTGAGGAACATTTCAGTGATGGATACTTAAATACTCTCTACAGGGGCTTGGTAAATGTTACGACAGGTGTGGCTAATGTTTCTAAACTACTGTGGTCAACCAACATGAATAAAAGCCACGATGACATGTCTTCCCCTCAGCACTGTCTGTGCTTAGCTTGCAAAACAAAACCCCAACATCCTTGTCAAGTATAGCACCATATGATCAGGTCACAAGCAGGATGAATCTTGTTTAAATACCCTGAGCAAATATCCACACCCAGAATGTGACTTGTGATGCTCAAACAGTCTAATGCCTTTTTAATATGATTATATTGCTCTTTATGTGTTGTGACAGGCTGCTACAAGTGTTGTTACCATCTTCAGTGTAAATATACAAATGTTTTTGAAGAAGTGCTAACAGGTTGGCATTCATGTCATGCCAGTAACTGGCGCTCAGTTACTTCAAACAGGTTTGTGTTAAGTTTGTCTTCTTGGCCCAGCTAGTTTATTCACATCACAACTACACAGGCTTGTTTTGCAAAACCAAGTTGCATTTATTGTATGTAATTTAGTGTCCAAATGTAAAAGTCAAATTTAGAAATAATCGTCTAACCCAGTGGTTCTCATCATGAGGAGACACGAGACAATTAACAGGATAGGAAAGCTGAAGTAAACATTTATGCTATGCTAAATTTTATATTTATTTTTTCACACATAACTCTAATTTTCCCCCTTTTCTTTTTTTTGGGGTCACAAGTAGACATTACTTTGTTTGAAGGGAAGCCCTGCTCTTAACCACACACACTGACCATAGTCCACTTGCTGGTTGCAGGATTTTGTATACATCCCTCACTCTTGCTGTGCTGATTTTATAAGGGCTGATTATCTCTAGGGTTTCACTTTCAACTTGAGTGTTGATGCCACAGAAGGGCAACCCCTATGTGTCCCAACCCCTGGTGAAAGCTTAAATGTCACTTCTTCTATTAATTGCATTTAGCAGTAGGTGTCATCCTGTTTTGATTGCATCAGCAAAAAAGATGGAGGGAAGTGAAAGATACTTTCTCAGCAACTGAGAATGAGCTTGTGACTGCCTGTATTAACTAGTTTCCTGATAAGTTTCCCCTGGTTCTGTTAAGGTGACATAGTGTGTTGCATTATGGGTGTAGGAGATTAAGTAAAGGGGTTCAGTGAAGCTCTAAATCCCCACCAACGCTATGAAGGGATATCTGTACCCACCGAAATCACCACTATTCCTATTCAATCAAGTTGCTTTTGGCCAACTGTCATCTTGTGCCTCAACTTGTTCACGTCTTCACAGTGAATCAGTCCAGTGCTTGATGCATGAAACAGGCTTAACACATTTTTGTCACTCCACCCATTAACTGCTTTTATGCCCTCTAGATCTGTTACCTGTTCACAAAGCACGCCTCTCACCTGTTCTTTGTCTTCTGTTTCAGGAACCACAGTCCTTTGATGAGTTTCGGGGCCAGTTTTGTGAGTTTTCTGGTGAGTCAAGAAGCAACATCCTTTTGCAGCGCTCTGTTTTTTTGGTCCAAATGCTAACAAAAATTACTGTAACTTGCTCTTTTAAAAATCACTTCTGTTTCATAATGAGGTTCAAGTAATTTCCCTTGTGTTCCTGCATGGCACAAAGCCAGAGGTGTGACTGACTAATTAGGGTCACATTTTCACCAAGATTTGTTTTAATAATAATAATAATAATAATAATAATAGTAGTGTAGCGCTTCAAAACAAATTACAAAGCACTTTACATACAGTTTAAAAAAACAATAAGCAAACAATTAATAAAATATTATGATAAAATACAATGAAATATAATAAAACAAACAGTAAAATCAATAAAAAGCAAGTCTAAAATAGTGAGTTTTTAAAAGTGGCCTAAAAGATGACAATGTGTTAGCGTCCCTGTTCTCCTCTGGCAGGTCATTCCACAACTGAGGGGCCCTAGTAGAAAAGGCCCGGTCACCTTTAGTGTTAAGGTTTGACCACGGAATGGCCAGGAATGACCTACACCTAGGAAAGATCTCAGATTACATTTACGGTCGTAGCAGGTCAGCTATATATTCTGGAGCTAACTCTCTATGAGCCTTAAAAGTGATCATTAAAATTTTAAAATCTAATCTAAGACAGACTGGGAGCCAGTGAAGGTATTTTAAAAGCAGTGAGATGTGTTCTCTCCTGTTGGACCTGGTTATGAGTCTGCCTACAGTATTTTGAATTAGCTGAAGTTTATTGAGGTTTTGTTGTGTGAGGCAAGAGAAGAGTGCATTGCAGTAATCTAACCGGTAATGAAATGGAAATGAATCCATGAATTACTGTTTCTAAGTTCTTGGCAGATTTTTTACATTTTTCTTAGTTAGAAAAAATATGATTGACAACAGAATTAATATGCTAAAATTGGAAGTGCAAATAAACAACCAAAAGCATGTTCAGAGAGTATGGTGCAAGTTCAAAATAAAATATATACAACACTCTGAGTCATTCTTAACCATAGAAACAGGAGTTGACAAAACAATCTGTACTCAGGGTCCTCTTACTCGCTTGTCCCGGAGCTTTTTACCATATCACAAGGTTGTCAGCAGAAGAAATGCACATTTGTTTTGGACAAATATACCTTTTTTAATAAAAAATAATAAGTCCTAATAACAAGTTAACCATCTCCTCTTGACTGATATGTGGTGCCAGTTAATGTCACCATCTGTCATACTCCATGCTGTAGGTGATGAGATCCAATAGTCATTTAACAAACCTTTATTTACTTTAACTCAGAGGAATACTTGCTGCTACCTTCAGTGTTGTTCCGATAATCTGAAAACTCAGGAGGACTCGTGAGATTGACCTCCCTCAAGGGTAAAGGGAGCAAATGAAGAATGATGTACACACAAGGGGCACAACTTAACCAGATTGTATTGGGATCTTTCACCATTTTCCTCTACATTTATTTGTATAGTCCTTTTAAGTATGACAAGAATTACTGGAATACACATAACACGACTACATAACCTGTTTTGAGTTGGCCAAGGCAACCAGATATCTCAGAACTCAGTGCATGCAAAGAGAAACTCTCAAGAAAACCGTAGTAATTAATAAACAAATGTTACGGCAGGCAAAGTAACAGGGGGATTCTTCATCTTGAGGAATAACGGTTTCCCTCTGTAATATATCACTTAGTGCAACAAAAGTTGGAGCCTAGAGTGTTCCACCAGAATAATTATAGACTTTCAGAGTGTTTAATTATAATCAATGAATAAACTGATCAATTTAGAGCTATTATAACTTGATTAATTAAATTAGAATGTAAGGGATGCATTATAAAACTAATGAAAAATAATAAAGTTTATTAAATTTGGCAATTAACAATTCTACTTTCTTATTCTGTCTGTAAATGATGAAGCAATAATTGAATTTTAAAATGTAATTGCTAAGCTTTCGTTCAATTACTAATGTGTCTGCCCATCATATTCCACCTCACAATACATTTGGCTCCTGCTTTAACATTTACAGTTCTCATTTCGTGACAACTTCAACATGAAGACAGATCTCTTTAATTTTAGGTTGTATGAGCAGTGTGCCACCTAAAAAATTAAATGAAGCATCTTTTTTATTATTAAGGTTTAACTGTTTTTGGTTTTGTGCAGGTGGCTTCATGTTGTCTTCAGCAGTTTCGAAAAGGTCATGTCAAACAAATAATAAAATACAGGATTCCTGCATATTGTTTCTTTGTATGAAATCTGAAAAGCATGAAGACTGATTAGTGCAGTTTGGTTTTGTTTTCCTGCTTTCTGGACTCCCGGGATCAATCCAGGATTCGACTTTTTGCTTCACATTTAATAAATCTGTTTCACCAACATTCATTTAGTAGTAATTGTATGTAAATAACATCTACCTTTTTGTAGAATGCCATGATGACGTTTGAAGAGGAGAAAATGCAGATGGCCTTTGAGGACCTGAAAGCTACAGAGAGACTGTGTGAGAGTGAAAACACTGGTGTCATTGAAACCATTAAAAACAAGATCAAGAGGAGTGTGAGTAACTTCAACACTTCATTTAATTGAATGTAATTGAGTGATATTTAATGCATTTTGCCTGAGAAGGAGCATTTTATGTTGGACCATAATGTCCAGGTTTGTTAGCTTGCCAACATGTCTGTGTGTCACATCAGTCTATAAGTGTGAGGTGTTTGTGTGGGCAGATGGACTCTCAGAGGTCAGGGGTGGCTGCAGTGGACCGACTCCAGAGGCAGATCATCATTGCAGACTGCCAAGTTTACCTTGCAGTGCTGTCTTTCATCAAACAAGAGCTGTCATGTAAGGGAACCTTTAGTACTTGTTGGTTAACTATGAAGACTGCACATTAATTGGTGTGAAATGAAAATAATAATAATAATTTCTGTAATCGGAGTTTTGCACATTTGTTTTTGAAATACCAGTAGGCCTCTGCATAGGATAGCATGTTTTACTGACCTCACCTTCAATCTCCTGACAGCATACATCAAAGGAGGCTGGATCCTTCGTAAAGCCTGGAAAATGTACAACAAATGTTACAGCGACATCACACACCTGCAGGAGGGCAACAGAAGAAAAGCCTCTGAACAGCAAGCAATCCCACCTCTATCTCTGTCCTCCTCCTCTGACCCGTCCCACCACAGCCGCTCCTCTTCACCCGGGCCAAGCCCATCCCAGAGACTGGACGGCATCAGCCCAGAGGCTCTGGATCGGCTAAAAGGTTCGGTCAGCTTTGGTTACGGCCTCTTCCACCTCTGTATCTCGATGGTGCCGCCGCACCTACTGAAGATCGTCAACCTGCTGGGCTTCCCCGGCGACCGTCATCAAGGCCTGTCAGCGCTCACGTACGCCAGTGAAAGTAAGGACATGAAGGCCCCCTTAGCTACGTGAGTATGTGAGTGAGTACGTTTGTGTATCTGTATTCTGGCTGTAATTGAAACATGATATAACTAATTCAGTTGTTAACAATAAGTAATGGAAGCATCATTTCTAGAGGAAAGAAAGGAGATGTCATCTTTGTGAGATTAAGTACTGTCTTGTGTTGATGGCTACCATGAATCATGCCATAAGTGAAAATTACTGATCCTGAATTACCAGGATATTCATCACTTACTCATTGTATAATGGTTAATCAGTTTTTCAGCCATATGGAATATTTAACAAATACAAAATCAACAAAATACAGAACATGAATATCCTGTGAACAGCTATAATAACAGGCTAATGCCAGGCCCTGCAGCATAAGTTGCCCTATCATGCCTTCATAATAAGTCATTTTTAATTCCTTCTTATTCCTAGAATATGTTGGCAACTATGTTTGTACTTAATCCCTTTTTAAAATCAAGAGTGGAAGTGGATACCAAGTTCTCTAAATGTCGTTTAATAATTGTAACACTACACTATGGTATTTAGCATTTTTTAGCGGTATTTGTTAAATATGGTTAATCTCACCTCACTTTTGCTGTACATATACTGTATACCCCTTCTCATTACAGTCTCTGCTTCCCTTACAGCTTGGCCCTCTTGTGGTACCACACAGTAGTGCAGCCCTTCTTTGCTCTGGATGGCACAGACACACAGGCAGGCCTGATGGAAGCCAAATCCATTCTCCAACAAAGGGAGGCTATCTATCCAAACTCCTCCCTCTTCATGTTTTTCAAAGGCAGGGTTCAACGCCTTGAGGTAAATACATGTTAAGAATAAACCTTATTATCTACTTCTATGTGGCCTATTCTCCTGACTTGGGAAAAGCTCAATATTGTCTCAGCCTGCAACTCACACCACAAAGTTCCCTTTTCTAGTGCCAGATCAGTAGTGCCTTGACGTCCTTCCGCGATGCCTTAGATCTGGCTTCTGACCAGAGGGAGATTCAGCACGTGTGTTTATATGAAATAGGTACTATTTTCCCTCTCAGATTTAAAACCACCTTGCTCAATGCTAGTCTGCATCATAATTTCTGATTGTTGAACATTTTAGGTTGGTGCAGCATGATCGAACTCAACTACAGCGAAGCCTACAGAGCCTTTGAGCGACTGAAGACTGAGTCTCGCTGGTCCCAGTGCTACTACGCCTATTTAACTGGAGGTGGTAACAGTACAAATTAATGAGGCTTTAAGGGCATTTCTTGTGAGATTAGTATTGTGCCCCTAATCCATATTATATTTTGTTGTGTTGTGCAGTGTGCCAAGCAGCCACAGGTGATCTGGAGGGAGCTGTCACTGTGTTCAAGGATGTTCAAAGACTTTTCAAACGCAAGAATAATCAGATAGAGTTGTTCTCCATGAAGAGGGTGAGTATATATCCAGCTAATTTTCTGTTGCAAATTTTTGGTGCAAAATACACTGAAAATCAGTGAAGTATGCATGCACACATTCTATCAGGCTGAGAAGCTAAGGAGCCCCAGTCTATCCAAAGAACTCTGCATCCTGTCTGTGATTGAGATTCTTTATCTGTGGAAAGCTCTGCCCAACTGCTCCACCGCCAAGCTGCAGACAATGACACAAGGTACCAGATTGTAAAATGTTTAAATCACCAAACTACAGTTTTTGTGTGTTATTTTGCAGCCTTGTTTGTTGTTGTGTCATTGAGTGTAATTCTCTTTTTTTTTAGTCCTGCAGGGGATTGACGATGCCTCATGTGCAGGCCTGAAAAACCTGCTTCTTGGTGCCATAAACACATGTCTCCATAATACCAAAGATGCCATTCAGGTACTTTCATGTCTAGTTAATAATACAATGTATAGGGCTTGGAAATATGACGCACTGCAAGATACACTGCACTCAACTGTAGTTGTAGGATTGTTGTTGTTAAACAGCATACTCATTGAACAAAAGCCAATACTGTGGTGATAATAGCTATAACTGATTTGATCAAGTGTGTCATAACTGATTTCTCCCAATTTTTTTGTCTTTTCTTTTTGCAGTATTTCCATCTGGCTGCAAGGGATGAGGTGGGTCGTCTGAGCAACTCTTATGTGCAGCCCTACTCCTGCTATGAACTGGGCTGTGTGCTGCTGAACAGCCCAGAGGCAAGTTTTGTGTGTTTGTGTGTGTGACAGAGAGAGAGAGACTGTCTCCCTTATCTGAGATAGTGGAGAAGTCACATTGTCTAAATATTTTATTCTGACTTTTTTTTCAGTCTGCAGGGAAGGGCAGAATGCTCATGCTTCAGGCCAAGGTACAGTAAGTTTCTTTGTTGCATTAATACTGGTTTTCATTTGCTTATTGACTGTTCATAAACTAAGTAGTTGGTAGCAAGTTCTATGACTAGTTCTCCTCTAATAGGCTTCATTATTGGTTTACCACTGACAAAGCCTGGTGAAGATCTCTGATATTAAAACATTTCCTTATTAAATTTATGTAGACCACTTTGTAGAGTGTCTAAATTTTGTCTTATTTCTGCCTTCAGTCAAAGTTTTTGATCAAGGTCTATTAAAAGTTTTTAGGATGTGCGCGCTCTGACAGATCAATACACTCACTGCCTGATCAGGTGATAGCATACCCAATAAAGGAGTGGTAAGCCCACTGCTTGGTTCCCTTTGAGAGAGTACAGGAGTTACAGGGGGTTGATGGTGTCACACCAGTTGGATGTAGACTGGGTTTGTGTGGTCTGAAAAACTCCATGCCTACTGAGAGGCTTGTCTTCCCCTGGTCAGCCACCAGATCATGAGTCACTGACCAAGAAAAGAGAAGGAAATGTGTTAAGCAGTCCTGAGAGTGTGCAAACGTGTCCACCTTAACAAGAAGCGACACTCATTTGCAGGGACAAGCACAGGCGACAGTCATTTTCTCCTTGGAAACAATGCGAGTGGCTGGCTGAAGCTATGCCAGGTTCCTGTCACCATCGTGGAGAGGCCAGTGAATTGGGCTTATGTTATGCTGCCCCATGTTGAGGAAAACAAGGGATGTTCTGCACTGTCACGGAGAGGGATGCTGTCCTGTTGGTTTACATAAGGTGTATTTGTATTGTCTAACCTCAGCATGAAGTCATGACACAGCAAAGCAGGCCACAGCCCATCCACACTGAGCTGACATAGTGCTCTGCCCCTGAATATCACAGAAGCGTCTGTACACCTTTTTGTAATAACAGAAAATTGCCCAGTTACACCCCGTTCCACATGTGGTGAAGGCAGTTCCAAAAGGTTACATGACTTGCGCCTACACAAGTACAATAAATGGTATTTGCCTTGCCTGTGGTGCACGGGGTGCAGCCTCACCAACCTGAACGGCGTTGGAGATGTCTGGTGCAGCAGCATTGACTTTGTTAGTGGATGGACAGCTGACATTGACATAACACAGATCTCTCTTGCTGTAACGGCCAAGTCTGCATGCCTGAGCAGATGCAGTGATGTCTGACAGGAGCACAGGAGGAGTTCTTTAATGGGTATGCTGCTACATGATTGGGCAGGGAGTGCATTGATCGGTCCGAGTGTGATGACTGCAAAGTTAGAGGGCAGAGAACAAACAAAATAAAATTTGCATATTAAATTTATATGTATATATTAAAAATGCAAATATTGTCTTTTTTCATGGACTATGCAGGAGGACTATGCCGGCTATGACTTTGAGAACAGGCTCCATGTTCGTATCCATTCAGCTCTCGCCTCTATGAGTGCTGAAGCCCAGCCTTGACATTTTATCTGCGCCTCAGAAAGAACTGGAAGAAATGTCTTTAAAAAAAGCCACAATACCATTCTGGGCACTAATGCTACACTGTTTTATTTGTTTCAGTTAATTTATTTTTATTTTCATATTCTGAGCCAATGCATCATTTAAGAATGTGTGCAACATATAGTATAAAGTGGTTTATGGGAGTTACAGTTACAAGAGGTGTTTTACTTAATAATAAATAATAAATTGATAAATTGGGGTTTTGTTTGTTTAATTTCAAAACTTAAGGTAAGTTAAATCAGATTAAAATCTATACATTAATTTTGAAAAGCATCAGTCATTACTTCCACAAAGAGACAATTTTCCCTCTGATTTGGAGACAAGTCAGGTCAAGTAGAGTAATGACACAAAGTATTAACTGTCAAAGCAATTATAATGAATGACAGCCTATGACTTTAAGAAGCCAATATTTTTACCATCTCAGTGTTGGTTGTTGACTTTGACATTTGTGCTGTAAAGGCTTTGCTAATCCATAGGCATGAGTACTAAACAGTGATTTTTCTTTTAGCATAGTCCCTTTTTTAAGCAGAATTGTTTCAGTGTAATTATGTCTTGCACACAAGTTTTAATAGATGTGCCAACATCATGCCACTTTTGAGTGGCCTGTGCGCACAGTGCTACTCTTGGCTGTAAACTGGTTCTCCTTTTATATTGTTTGTTTTAAAATAATAAAATGAATATTGTAAAATGGCATATTGTTTTATCCACTGCACTTGATTAGGTGTCATATTTGAATGGGACACCAAGGTGTACATAATAAATATAAATACTGCGTTGTACAACAACAAATGATATTTTAACAGCTAACAAATAACACTACTGATGCTCACTCAATCATTCCAACAACTTAAAAGAAATACACACTCACATGAGCAGCAGGGAATATTGATTGCATTAGTCTACCCTCAATGATATAAATGGGATGGACAAAATATTAGAAACACCTCAATATACCGTAATACAGTTCAACTGCACCTCAAACTACAGCCTCCAAAATGATCATAAAGTTGAATCAACACCTTAAACAATTTCAACAAAAATGAATATTATAACCTTCATAAAAGGTAGGATTTATTGCAGGATTGGTGTATAAGACTGGTTAGTTTTAGCTAGGCGTACCTAATAAATAGGCAATTACAATGGCAATGGCAAAAACACAAAGAAATTGTTATTTATATGGACAGGTCAAACTACTGCCAGGAATTTCAACCTGGATTTTTGATTTCCCTTGGGAACCATGGATGAATTGTGAAATGGAACAGTCTGCATAATGTGACTGTAAAATCACTCACATCAGAAGGCCAAAACAAATTTTATGATAGGTCGCTAGAGGGATAATAAGTAGGACATGGCCCATGGTAGACGGCATATAGTAAAATAAACATTTTTAATGCCACTCATCTTGTAATACCATCACCCAACAGACACCCACGTAATGCAAACAGGCTTTCTTAAAATTAAAGCAAATCGCACAAAACCAGGAAAGTTCAATAAACATTAAGCTTTTATTTAGCAACAATAGAAATTCTGTTTTGATACACAAAAAAGTGATAGCAATGTAGCAGCTATCCACAACATGAGAAAAGGAATATTCAGTGCTTGATTGTAAAGGAGGTAAGGCTTGCATAGTTATAGGGATGCACATGCATTAATTGTGATAGATTTCAATTAGACCAATAGCACTAGGAATATAGCTAATTATACTTAACTATGGCAAGACCTTCACACACACACACACACACACACACAAATCTATAAGTGCAGAGCCAGTGTCTCTGCTTCATTAT
Organism: Siniperca chuatsi; assembly: GCF_020085105.1. Taxonomy (NCBI): domain Eukaryota; kingdom Metazoa; phylum Chordata; class Actinopteri; order Centrarchiformes; family Sinipercidae; genus Siniperca; species Siniperca chuatsi. The sequence goes on along the minus strand of NC_058054.1, from coordinate 14,209,077 downwards.
AGTTAGAAAAAAGTGCTACTGTATCTACAGAGTCAGGTAGACTTAAGTGCAACGCTGTCACTTTCTATACACATCTATACAGTACATAGTTTAGGGCTTAATGATATTTTAAACATTTATTTTATTGTAAAAACCTAAGTGTTATTGTTGCAGTACTGGCCATGATTCTTGGCAGATGTGGTAACATTTTACTTGCCATCATCTTTGCAGAGAAACAGCTAGACAGAGTTACAATCAACTGCAAACTAGCAGATTTTGAACACATCCAGTTAAACACTAATAATCTGCACCACTCATTGTACTAGAGAGTGAAAACAAAGGCAAATGTTCCCAAACGGTTATTTTAATACTTTGCCCTGCATTAGAGTATGCATGCACAAGTAGAATCAGAGTCTAAATAAAGTTAAATAAATGCTTAATCCATCAGGATGCATCATGCACTCCATTGTAGCTGTTTGTAGTGGTGCTGCCTCTATGTCTCTGCGCTGAAGCTGATGAGTAAAATGTTTTCATGACCTGCAGGAATTATGGACAAACTACCAACAACAAAACCTAGGTTACTGTTTGAACACTCCATCTATCTAATACACATAAATATTTCTAAAATACATTCTAGTTTTTCCAATACATGCCTATACCATACTTGGTGGTCAAGGGCCACAATAAATACGTGAGTTTTTGTGCTTTATTGTTCACACACATCTATTTAGGAATATATGCCTCTAGGGTTCATTCTAGGGTTTTACTGCCATTGACTCTTTAAACACATTTTTTAAGTATATTATCTCAGCCTTACCTGCTGTTCTGTACCAACTCCATTACAGTCCTAGCACAAACCCCAATACAGCAGGTCAAGTCCAAAGGTGATAAGAGTAGATATCCATGTGTATGGTATTTATGTTTAATTCTACTTATTAGTAGATGTCAGGCAGGTGAGTGTAGTTCCTGTCCCAGTAGCCTTTCAAGTAGAGCCAGTCCTGAGCTTTGTTGTGAGGGTTGGGCCCTTGCTGAAACCACCTGCAGAGTTTTAACAAAGAAGATATTTATTTAATATGAATACAGCACATTGCTAGTCTTCCAAACCAAATCAAACACCAGTATCTTCATGAGTACCAGTGTCTTTACAAATGCATTCAATGACACACAGTTGCAGTTGTGCTTTTTGTCCTGAGGAGGGTGGTGTAGTGCAGCACTTCACACCAGAGAAAACAACAGCAACAGAGCAAAGTTTTGAACCAAACCTTGAGCCAAGTGCAGCATTCCTTCTCAAGTATAATTTATGGGATGGCATAGTTGATAACACAAGACAATAGGGAGGGAATTAGTAAAACAAATTAGCAATGGGGCAATGACATTATATCATATTAAATCAGTGTCTAACCTTGTTTTCCATTCTTCTGTTGATTTGGTGCGATTTTTCCGGGCCATTCTCTGTTTTTCCTCAAGTCTCTTCTTCTCTGCACTTGCCAAATCTATAAAGGAATGGATATAGAAACTTGAATATCACCAGAGATGGTATTTAAGCCGGTGTAGCATAATAGGGACTCAAATCAAGGTCGTACACAGTACCTATATCTCCATTCTCCATGGCGCGAATGTCAGGTCTGAGGCGACTATCTGTGGTGGGAATAACTCCCTCCATGCTCTTCTCCAGCTCATTTAGGTGCATGGCGAATGTGGAGAATGCGTAGAACTGCCAGAGAGAGAATGAAATTGCCACAAAATTTCTTAGAGGGGAGCAAAGACGAGAAGCAAAACACAAATACCTCAGCTCAGCTATTTTGCCTGAGTTTTCTTTTTTAAAATCTACAAATTGTTCTCCTTCCACCCCTCCGGTCTTCTCGTACCTTGGCTGAGTTGTCTGGTCGAGGTGTTATCTTCCAGATGAGCTCACTGCCTGGGATGACCTGGACTGTCTCAGCATCAGGTGGAGGCATCTCTTCGGGCTCCTCATCCACACTGCTCTGGGGCCACAGAGATACACACACACATAAGCTCAAGTTTAACTTGAACCATGTGGAGACAGAACACCGGTGACTTTGAAAGCTGTAAAATCTAATACCTGTTTATTGCCCTTTTTTTCATCTGTATTCTTTTTGTCAGTCTTTTTGTAGGTTTCAAAGGTAGCTGGGTCTACTGTGTATAGGCATTCAGTCCACTTGCCATATATTGCACAGAGCTTCTTTTTGCTGCAAACATACAGAGAACAAATGTTAATCAAACACAGCTTTAGATAAATCATCACTGAGTGTTACTGTTCTGACAATAGTGATGAGTAAAACTCCTATGATAGAAACTGTCTTGTTATGTTACGTATGACAAAGTAATTAACAATGTAGTAATTTATGACAAATTGACATTACTTTCAGGCAATATTAAACATCAGATGAATAATGAAATCATTGGTAATTAAAGCAAGAAGATACCTTTTATCTAGGATGTATCCCTCCACTTTATGGAGCTCTTTTCCAAAGAGGCCACAGGGCTTGAACATCATGCTGCATCTCTCTCCGGTCCTACCACAGAATGACAAGACTGTTTAACAATTCTCTTTCACTATTCTCCTTCTGCGAGCTGAGGCTTTCAAACATTAATTATTCTTCTATTCTAATGGCAACTGTCCCAGTTCTGCTCCCTTGATCAATAAGCAGAATCTGAAAGTAGATCAACACTCCACTGCAGAGCGCAGAAAGAAAGATATTCATGCACCCAAGTCTCTGTGCATGCGAATGCACCAGGCGAGCGTGCATTTGCAGACAGACACACAGAACAGCACACAGAGAAGGGAATTTCTATTACTTGTGATTGATCACTTCCACGCTGCCGTACTGCTCAATCCAAAGCTGACCAACAATTATATTGTGGACACGACAGGTGGGGTTTGTCCAGGTGTAGGCTTCATTATATCTGCAGAGACAAAGAAACAAAAGGTAAAGACAAAAGTAACATAAGATGACGCTACCTAAAAAGGAATCAAAACAGACTAACAAAGTAGTCTTAGACTGTGCACTCACTTGGGCAGCTCTAGTGTGATGACTCCCTTGGGCTCAGCTTCTATGCTTTTTCCCCAAAACTTCAGTTTGGGGTAGATGGAGCCATGGAAGATGAAATCCTCCTTGAGGCCCTCAGCTTGAAAGGCACTGACTGGAGGGTGATGGCTTACTTGCTCTGACACCCACCTAAAGCCCAAATCGTCTCTGATGGAGAACAGAGATATGTTTGGTATTGCAGGAAAGTCCACTAAAAAATAAATCTTCACTAAATGCAAAATGTTTTGTGCATTAAGGCACTGACGAGTCCATTGTCTTACCTGATGAGCTCATAGGTCTCCCCCAGCAGTGGGTTGAAGGGTTTCCCAGTCCTCTCCCACTGCGATGCTACAGCTGACACAGCAAATGCTGCAACACACTACAGAGCATTGACTGGTAACCAATTCAATATTTGATCATTATAGAAATATAACTATTGAATCCCATAATTGCATCCTGCTGTTTTATTCAAAAAGACTTAAATAATGGCAAAGTACTTCATGAAAGGCTAGAAACTATCTCTACAATAATATCTGACTTGATTCAAATAAGTAATGTGACCTTACATGAGAAGCAACAAAGACATATGACTTTGGAGATGAACTATTACATTTTTAACTATGGTTTTATTTAAGAAAGTAAACGTGGCCATTGTGGTACCTTCATCCTCTCGACAGAGTCTGTTGTGGCATTGGCCTGGTGGATGAGGTAGGTGTGTTCCATGTATTCTGTCAACCGCTGGAGGAAACTCAGAGGCTCATTAAATATCACAGGCATGGCAATCTTTGACAACTCCTGAAAAAGATGTTGGAGAAGATAAAAGAAACGGTGAGGACACAGACTATTGCATGGACAGTGGATTGTGTTAATTTCTACTCTGAGTTACCGGTTTATTAGGTACAGCTCTAAAGTCTAATACAATCTAATACAACAGAGCTAAATCCCATCTTTGTAAAGTGTATATGTGGTGTATAAATCAGTTTTATTGACATGTGTATATACAGTTAAATACAACAAAATCAGAACTGTCAAATCAAAGTTTTTCGTGGGTGTTTGAGATATGGATTTATGTAATAATCTTTATTTATAGTAATAATAATAATCTTTATGTATACTTGGGGTGTAATCATTCATAACATTTACAGCTCAACTAAATGTTGATATTGTTGCAAACTGACATTATTCTATCTATTCTAACATGCAACTGTAATATCTGAGGTTTAGTGTAAGTCTACAGGTGGAAAACAGTGATGTTTTGCCTGTCATGCACACACAAACCTTATGCAGTGGTTTACAATATAAGAAAAAAAAAAAGACGTGGTGAAAAAAGACAGGAGATATTATCTTAATTCAACAACCACATGACTGCACTCTTCAACACACTTCATGCATACCCCGTGTGTGTCTGTATATCTATCTGTCTGCCCACTGAATTGTGTATGTATGAATCATTAGCCACAATTTATAGGGGAATAAAACATTAATAGACATTATTAAATGTAATTAAATCCAGGCAGGGGCTGAGTGAGGACTGAGATCCCTTAGGACTTGAAGACACTGATACTAATGACTATACTAAATCCACCATAAGTTATGGAGGAATTACAAGAACAAATTTATTTTAACTAATTAGTTTAGTCTTAAAAAAAACCTGCTTAAAAACAATATCTCAAGTCAGCATTCATTTTCTCCAAACAGCGAATTGAAGCACAACAAATAAAGGGTAAATCTGTTTGAGGAGAATTGTCTGTTCTCACCATGCCGATGCATTTTTTCAGGATACTCCAGATGCTGACGTCATTCCTGGAGAACATGGGAGTCGGTAGAGATGTTCTGTGGAACAGCCGTATAAAGAGACAGAATTACATTAAGGAAGAGGATGCCCATATCATGTGCCATAATATCCATATATGTGTAAATACAATACATTTTAAACTCTATCAATGGGAAATCATTAGATTGTTTATTTTGTGGATAGCAGACAAACACTGAAAGCCTGCGGACGTGATCTGGTCTCGTCCACACTCAAAAATGATTTACTGTTCTAATATGGCACTGTGTACAAATCCAATACCTGCAAGTATTGGGTAAACCACACATTTAAACCTTTATTTTGTCTACTGCATGCAGAGAGCTTATACTATTTAAAAGCTGCAGAGCAGACAACATAGCTTGAGCCACCATTTGGGAACAAAGTCATCTGAGACATGTAAGCTAATGAGCTTTCAGCCAGTCTGGTCAAGCCTCAGGCAATACCCATGAATGAATGTACAACTGCATGTGTGTGTGTTGGTTATCAAGACTGGTTATGAGACGCACTCCTTAAATTGGCAATTTTCGTATGAAGCTTGGCTCAAAAACACTTCTCACTTTTATAAGATAATTATATCACACCCTTTAGATTAATTATGACTGAACTTTCTCTGTCTTAACTTATACAAATGCAGCTGCTTTCCTACTCCCTCTCAAACTTAGCCTTTGATACTTGACTAAATCTAAGTCTAAGTCTGTGTAGTGACTGAGTTTATCTTCCAGCCTTGCTAACAGCTGTAGTGTTGACTGTTTTACAGGTATGCTGGCTGGAGGCAGATGGTGTCCTTGGTTAAAATTGAGTGCTGAGGCAACTACAAAAATAAAAGCCATTACTTGAGCTAAATAAACAGAGAGGTTGGGGGTGGGGGTTTGCTCCATCTATAGAAAGAGCAGAGCAGTGATGCATGGTAGACTGTACTTCAGGCCTAGTTTGTGTTCTATCAGCCTCAGTGCCAAAATGTATTTTTACGTAGGAAGATTTCTTTCATTGGACTTTTTCAAAAACTGAAACTTGATAATGGGGTTTTCTATTTTCTAAAGTAAATGATCTACTACTGTACCTCTACATGTCTATAGATTCATGGGACCTGTAGTTTTTGTAGTTGTTGAACACAAAAACCATTCTTGAGAGATTGAGATGCTCTAATTTGACTGACAAAGTTCACCCATTTAGCTTAGAATATCAGAAATCCTCATTTTCATGTTTCAGTTTTTCCAAAATACAGATAAAATAAACCTTTTAAGCAAAACTGCGTTGTACAGCAGAGGCTACTGAAACACAAGCAAACCTGGAAGTGAGGCGGGATTTTTTATTCACATGAACTTCTTACAGACAACACTGTCTATGGATGAACTGTACATGCATGAAAACAATATATCTACACTACTGTAAAGAGTGAGAAAAATAACTATAAAATAAATAATAAACCTCATAAATCTTTCACACATGTTTGTTTCACTATCCCTGTGGGGGACAGTCATTGACATAATGCTTTCCCTAGCCCCTTATCCTAACCTTAACCATCACAAAGTGCCTAACCTTAACCCTTACCATAACCTAATTGTAACCTGTACCCTAAAACCAAGTCCTAACCCAAAAAGCAGTCTCTACCCGTGGGGACCTCAATTTTTGTCCCCACGGTGACACAAGTCCCCATGAGTTAGTGCGCATTCAGTTTAAAGTCCCCACACCCCCAACACACACACACACACACACACACACACACACACACACACACACACACACACACACACACACAGCTAGCCAGTCGCCTTTCCTCCAACTCCTACTCTGAGCCCAGCACATGCTAAATTATTCATGGCTCACTTGTTGGATTGAGGCAGAGAGGCCAAGCCAAAATCAGCATCAGATTGTCAAATCTTCATGAACACCCCAACCCACCCCCCAAACACCAAGCGCTACAATGATTGGTCGCTTGGAGAGTTGGATCTGTCAGGAAAAACAAAACAGGCTATTCTCTGTGGATTGGGTGCTCAAACAAAAACACCTGACTATAAAAACAGACCGGAGTGGAAAGGTGGTATCCCATTACACCAACTCTGCTATTTACTGGCCTATCCTCTTGCTAACTGAGGTCTGCAACCTGTCATCAGACACACATACTAAAAAGTCAAATGTACGATACTTATTTAACGTTGCTCAGCAATGTAAAGTTATATTCTACAGAATCCTGCTATCAGTCGTGATAATTATCTTAAACAGAGCCTTGCACATAATAAACAGTGAATAGGTTGTCTCAGCATGGCCAGCATTACATTTCCACTCGTCTCTTTGCCATCTTTTAAGCCAGTAAACAAGCATGACATCATAAATGGAGCATGTCCCACCTGTGCTTCTTGACTCCATTGCACTGGGCTGGTTGGTTGCCATGGTTACCCTCCCCTGACATTCCGGTAGGCCCCCTGAGTGCTCTGGGATGGCGGAGGCTGCTGAGAAGGGGGGTGTCTCTCCCCTCGTCCTCTTCACACGAGTGACTGGCCACAGACAGGAAGCCGCTCACAGAGAGTTCCGACTCCGACTCTGTGGGATGATGACAGGGGGCAGATGCCAGGTCATGCCAAGTATGCCAGTTCAACACTCGTTCTCTCACACACACAAACATACAGGTTCAAGTGGCTGGCTCAGAAAGCTGCAGCCTGAACAGTACACTGTCTGTAAATAAGCACTTGTCCTCAAGTTTCCTCTCCAACCTCCCCCTCCCTGCTGCCAGCCAAACCCCACCTGAGGATTGTGTTCCAATGAGAGGCCACAAAGAGGCTTCATTTCCTCCAACACTGTTTGTTCTGTGCTTGCTGCTTGCTACTCCTCCCCTAGCAGCGCTTTCAGTGACATTATAGGTACTGTTACATACACAAAGGGAGGGGAGAATAGTGTGGTATTTGTACACGCTATGATGGAGGACTGTATATGCTACTGAGTTATGAATGCTTATTGTAAGTACATGCACTTGCAAATGAATAATGTGTTTACAGATTTTTCAATTTCAGACACAACAGCTGCATGGCTGTACCGTATGTACTATGTTCAAGGTGGTAACAGGTACAACACAGCTTCATAAACATCCTCTATATAAACACATATACTCACTCACTTATGCTATGCTATCTATGCATAATGCAATTATTCCTGAGAAAGATTGGTCCATAGTGCACGAACATGTTGTAGAAGGAAGTCTACTGTACATAATCCCCATGGTGAGGCTTTTGGATATACAAAGAAGGAAACTTTGTACAATCCATTCTACCACAGACATGTCGGTGATGCAAATACTGTACATGGCAAACATACAGTGCAGTAAACACTGTCAAATGATCTCACACACACACACACACACACACACACACACACACACACACACACACACACACACAGTGAAGCTGTATTTCTTAACTATGCTTATTATTCTGTAAGTGAAGTGAGAATTGATACTAGAACAAGATGTGCTGCTGGAGGCGATTGTTCTGACACAAGTATGTAAATATGGGTTACAATTCTTAGTGGAGTTTTCTTGTAAACAAACAAAGTTAAGTTTACATGTAGTGTTACTCCAAATTCATTGTGTTTATCCTTGAGGCCTGACAAACTTGTTAAATGTCTTCCTCATAAAACATTTGCAAAGCAGATTTTTTAATGTTTAAAATTGTGCATTGTTTACATCCATGTTTGCAAGCTTGCACTCTTCTTCTTCCCTGTCTTTGTTGGTGCATTGCTACGCTTCTTGGCCCTTTATTGCCATCAACTGTCAAACACCAGAATAGTGTGAACCCAACAGCAGGAAATGTGTGTCGCGTCGCCTGCATGTCGGCGCACATGCACGATACAAACAAAACGGGGACACACTTGTGAAATCATTGCTCTATAGCACTACTAGAGGTCAAAACCTCCACATGATACCTTTAAGGAAAGCTCTGCAATGGGAGAAATGAGCACAGCTCAATGAAAAATGCATTTAACTCAGTATTACTTTAGGTGCAACATTAGTAAAAGAAAATTACCAGAGAAGAAAATGCTTCAGATAATGCTTCTGAGACTTAATTTGTCTAATTTATGACCTGGCCAAGACACTGTATTAAGAACAATATGTACTGTACTGATGTACTGATCTTGTGTAACTGTCCACCTAGGGGCTGCTGACCTGACACAGCATCATAGAAGTCATCTTCAGTGAGGGTACTGAGGGTAGACAACCTCCTGCTCTTACACAGGGACTGCTTGAGTTCGTGCTGCTCAGTGGCCAATGTCTGCAGAGCCTCTGTCAGAGCTTTGTTCTTCTCCACCTCCTGCTCTAACTTCAGGCTCCACACCTGCAAACAAGGTAAAGTAAATGAAGAGAACATGCTCATATATATTTTGATCCAACATGTGTTCAGAAAGATAGTGCTGCTAGCAAATTTGTGATTGACAGATGTTTTGATTGATATGAAGGTATTGATCTGCTTCTGTAGCTGCAACAGTTGTATGTGTCTTTGTGGTTCTGATGGCAGGTCATTGTTCTAACCCTGTCCACAGATCTGGTTTCCTCCAGTCGGAACCAAACACCTCAGTCTCCGAGAGCTCTGTAGCCCAGGATTGAGTGTCTCTTCAGAGCAACCTGAGCTAGGCCACTGTGGGACAGACCAGATCAGTGTTTCCTATTGTCTAATGCTGCTTTTGTGCGTCTTTTATTAACTAAACTGAAGACTAAATAAAAATACCAAAAATGATATTGAATAAGATAATGGCTATAAAAACACATTTTTCTTAAAAAATTAAAACTTTGAAAACGACATTTTTTAACTTAATGCATTTGTAAGTATTATAAATAGACAAGCACAAAAAGCATTCACAAAGCAAAGAAAGGGCACTGATCATAAAAATGGAGCATAGCCTCCACAGTTTAAAAAAAACTCCCAGTCACCTTGAGGAAGGCAGCGGAGTCTGAGAGAAACTGGAGCTTGTAAATCACACTGTAAATCTGAGACTGGAAAGCAGGGCCAATGTCTTCTATTAAGGTTCATCCTCATCTCTTGTACTGCCTGAAGTATTATCAGTTGTGTGCACAGCTATGCACAAAGAAACACCTGTCAACGCTGATGTGCTCAAGGTGGGTTATGATTCATGCCTGTAACCAAGTGTATCTGTGGCTCACCAATTTCCATTTCAGATATGTGGCTATAACCATCATGGGGACAATGTTTCAGTTATCACCATGGGGATTTAATGTGATCAACAAGGTCAAAAAAAATAATTTCGGTGGAACTCTTCAAGATGTTCATGATCTGCGATATTACCATTAAAGAAACAAAATGAAAATATACCCTAGTGTCTGATTTTGATTAAATAGTGCTCATTTTGACAAGACTTTAAGATAATATATATTAAACAGTATATGGATAATTGCCCTGAGTGACTGTCCCACCACAGTCAGCAACTCCAACTATATTCTGGGAACATAAACTGCTTCTCACTCCTGTGTGGTGGAGATCAGCCACACATGATGGATGAGGCAGTGAAAACACTGAGTGACATATTTACCAATTAGTTGATTTGTTTCCTCTGATCAGCAAACTTCAAGACTGCTGATCCAGCCATTTATAATGAATACTAATTGATTCCAATCCATGCATAGTCCATCAGAGCACACCTAATACCAGCTAAGGGCTCATTATGTAAATACAAATGACTAAATACAATACTGATTTCTTTTGCGCCCAAGACTTGATTCAGCAAAATACATATAGTACAGAAAGGTGAGACTGTCTCATGTGCAACAATATGCAGACCCACTGCAACAGAGAGCAATAAAACACCTCTGATCAGAACATTTCAAGCTACATTAAGTTTATCCAAACCAAGCATTCATGACCTGCCACATATCACCCCATTTCTACAAAAACACACATCTGATGTAACCAAAAATCCACAATCACACTATAGTTCATCACTTTATATAGACCTGAATCCTTGAAAAACAGTCAAACTACTGTACTTTTTTCGTAACTGTGACAGAAGCTCCTAAGCAGCTTCTTTCACACAACGTTCAACAGCTGTCTGGCACCTACAGACAAGAACAAACTTCACACCTTTGTTCTTGCTAATATCACGCTTGCTACTGTATGTTTATCACCTTTGGGTCATGTTCTGTGTGGAAATAGAAATACAGTGAGATTCTGTTCAGTGATGTGCAATTCTTATTTGAGAAACCCACAAACATCTCTATGGTTTTCCCTCCAACTGTAAGATTTGTCCTTCCATACAGATATAGCAAAAAGTCATATTTCTGAGAAAATAAGGGGCAAGTTAATGCTAAGGAAAACATAATTTAAAATAAATCTAGTGGTTACAAATCCAGCATTACCCTATTGTTCAAAAATGTTTGTGCTGTTACCATCTGCCAGTTTGCCACAATATGACCTCTAACGTGCTTCCAATCAACAACAGCAAAAACACACTATCAAATATGAGTCCAAAAAAAGATTGTCCTTGCAAGGCCCCAAGCCTCTTTTTAAATGTGTGGAGTAAAGTAAAATGAGCTTGCTATTTAGGAGCCTGTGTTAACACTCCCTGTCCCAGGCACTTTGCTTGAGAGCCCATCCAGGGACAGAACACTTTGTTGTGTAACTATCCCAGCCAGCTCTTGCGCTCTCCCTGCATCCTCTTGCAGGAGCACAAACAGCGCTATTTTAAGCCCTGCTGAGGTTGTGTGCAGTAGCTGTTGCTGAAGCCTGGGAGGGAAGCTTCTCTTTGGCCAACACCCCAAAGGGTAGAGCTTTTACTTTGTTCTAAAATGTGTTTCTCTGCTGAAGGGGAAGCAAATCTCAGAGGCAAATGTGTTATAGCTCCATACAGTACTCTGTAATAACTGTAACTAACTGTAACTGCATATCAAACTGTACATGATGGCTGGGAGCTAAGCAACTAAAAAATTATTTTATTCAAGCGTAAAGTGAACACCGGTGCAGCAAAGAGATGCAGTAACCAATTACACAGAAATACTCCCAGGTACCTCTCTATACATACACACCCTTGGCTAAAAGGTCAGAATCCAAAAAGTTAAGATTGAATATACACTTCCTCCTCTTAGACAGATTTATGTATGTATGACCTGACAAATAAGGAAGTCAGTGCAGGGACCAACGAGAACATTTAGCTGTGTCTCTCCTGGGTGAGAAATGATAGTCAATAGGTCAGTTACCTATGTGGCGATGGTTGAAGTAAAGGTCAAACGGTACTTTGTGTTCCCTCTAATCCCCAAGGGTTTGAAAGGCAATCTGCGTTCTTATAGTCTTTGGACAAAAAAATTATGAATCACTGCAGAGAAAAAAAAAAAAAAAAGATACTGTGCTGCCATTCTCCTGCTGTCAGAGCAATACAAACTGACAGATCTGCTTATCTGCATGTCACCACTAAGTGGTTTCATGTTGTAATCTCCCTTTTTTTTGACAGGTGTGGAAGCCTGCTGGCTGAGAAACACCAGGAAAGGTTGGGTTTTATAGAGCTGTGTTGCATGTATGATTTGCAGCTCAATCTTCATGACAAAGTTGTGAAGTTAGCAACACAAATCTCTCCTCTTTAAATTCCATGTAGTCACAAACCAGTCATACAGTACTGTGTGTACCCTGCATGTACTGTATAAATGGGGCACTCTCACTAGCATACTTTAGTTCTGCAGCAGCTGCTGAAATGGGTCAGACCACATATATTCTGCTGAAGGGTAACACTGTAATTGCTGCAAAACCCTAAGAATCATGCTTCTCTATTTCACATCTGCCCAGACGTCAAACGTCAAAGCACAATTACAACAGCATGTGACTACTATGTTATGTACTGTAGAAAACAAATCTGTAAGTGGCAGCAACAGAGGCATCTGTCATTGGACAATTGAAATGTGGGATTAGAGTTAATACTGCCTAATACAGCCAATCTCAGCAGTGTTGGAAATATAATCCAGTTAGTACATGTAGTAGCACCAGCTTAGCATGAGACCAGCAGTGGATGTAACTTGCTTGTTAAGACATTTCCATTTCATATTATACTATATGGATGTCAGAAATTAATTCAGCGTCCATTGTTATGACACTTTCAATGCTTCTTGGGTGATGAGACTGCAATGAATGTTCTCAGCCTCCCTGTAATAACAAGGCCGGGTTATTCCTTCTGACAGGACAGCAGCTGTTGCCAATTCATACTAAGATAATGTGGTTTGGCAATGCACAAATCACTGTGTAAACATGCTGCATTTGGGCATTGTTGTGCAGGCTTCATTGCGTCTAAATATAAATATAATCTTAATTCCTGCTTTGCCAATGGTTTTACAATGAGAGTTGTAGTACATACCATACTTTAACCAGCAATCAGTAGACAGTCACAGCATTTTAGTGTGGTATTTTGACAGAGTGCCAATTTAAAATTAACAATGGAACAACCACTGCGTTGAAATGGTTAAACCCACAATCGTTATCTTAAAAAGATTAACTTTAAGTATCAACATATCAAATAAGTCCTCAATGCAATTTAATCTATCCCTCCCCATGCTCTTACTTTGCATCTTTTTAATGAGATCAATTTATAAAGTAATGAATTTTGTCAGTGTAGCGTTCAGTACCACTTCAAACACTTAAATGCATAGGAATGACCTCCGCATATTGATGAATAGCTTTCGCCTATGCCAACGCTTCAGACCAACCTAATGACATCATATGTACAACACTAAAAAAACAGACTAAATCTAATCTGTGCCAAACTTCAAACACCTTACACCATGTCATCAAGGAACAGCACACTGCAAACACAAGCCAGTTGTTTAGCTGATGATAAAAAAACGATGAGATACAAAAAGATCTGTTTGTACCTGTGCAGATAGTGGATGAGAGTTCCGTCACTGTCTCTTCTTTCTCCTGTGCTCGGATGCTCTGGCATGTGGAAGTGTGCCTGCGAGCGTGTATTTTAACTGTGCGAGGGTGAATGCATGTATCTCCAGCTGAGCCTGTAAATATGCACGCGCTTCGGTTCCCTCGCTCAATGCACAGCCTTTCCCTAGAGCAGGAGTGTGTGGATCCAAGTCCAAGGGTGTGTGTGTGTGTGTGTCTCTACACTGATCTGCAAGCTGAATGCAGACCTAAGCATAAAAGCGGATCTTGCCTGTGTCCTTCCAACAGACATGCCAGTGATTAACAGACTGCCCCCCCACTCCCCCATCCCACAGGGCACAGCACAGTCACTGGGACAGGTGGACAGGGACACACATGCTCAGAGGGAGCTAACGTAAGTGGGAGGAGTTTGAGGATTTCGTAATCATTCAGTATAATTTATTCAGCCAATAGGAGCACAGCATGTCGATGAGGGTATGGAAGTTAATGAGATGAAGATTCATACATGCTCAGTGGGCTGCAGCTAAACTAAAAAGAAAACTCAATCTTCCAAAACAATTACATCAAGTGCAACATTGCAGAAGATTCTATATTACTCGATTAGATACTGATACAGGCTTGATTAAGATGATGAAGATGTTTCCCTACCTCTTCTTGTTTTGACAGCAGTTCAAGGCACAGATGGAGAGCAGCACAGGTTTCACTGGAGAGCTCACTGGTCTCTTTGGCTTTCAGTAAAAGACGGGCAGCCAATGCTTTCGGAAAAAACAAAAACATATTCTCAGTGCAGATGTATACATTTGGCTGCAACTGGCGGTTATTTTTAATATTGATTATTCTGTTGACTATTTTAATGATCCATCAAATGTCAGAAAACAGTGAGGGAATGTGCATTCCCAGAGTTTCCAATGTGAGGTCTTCAAATTCAAAATTTTCTCTGACCAACAATCCATACCCCAAAGATTTGCAATGTACATTGAAATAAAACAGAGAAAAACAGAAAATTCTCACATTTGAGAAGCCGGAAACAGAAAATGTTGCAATTTTTCCAAGCTAAATGGACAATCAAAGGGTAAAGCCAATCATTTTGGCTCATGAGTCGTGACACTTTATTTCTAAACAATGCCTACTCGTGACCCCTCATTACAGGTTGTGTATGTCTATAAACTTTAAGCAGTTAAGCCAAAGAGTGATTGTTCCTTCTAAGATAATTTCAGTTGAATAGTTTTTATAGGTCTAGAGATGTAAAACTCTCCAGTATTTCACAATAAAAAAGGCAATGATTTGATAAAAGTCAAAAAATGTTTTTCCCTTCTTCATTATTTTCCTTTCTAGTCGATCCCTCAGATTTATCTTGCCACCACTTGGGGGGTCCCGAAACCCCAGGTTGGGAACTTCAGGGTTAAGGTTAGGGTTATAAAAATGTGTTTGCTATTAATTTTCATGTGCATTGACTAAACAATTAATGTACTCTTTTCAGCATTAGTATACATTTAGCAAAGGTTGAAAAAGATTGGATTAACCACCATGTACCCTTGGACCCTTACCACAATTCTCCTCATTCTTCACCATCGATTGAAATATCGACACTTCACTTTCCAATTTCTGCTGGAAAGTGTTGGCTGCCTGCAACAGCACATGACAAGAGACACACTTACACATTGGAATCTTCCTCCCTGAATAGCACTTCTGCCCTACTGTTACCTAATAATACACCTCATTAAGAAGATCTGAACTTAATTTTACCTGAAGGGCTTGCGACAGATTCCTCACTGTCACGCCAGCATCACCAACTGCATCGTCGATAATCTCTTCTCGGGTGCAGTGGTGAGTGCTATACGATGAATGTGTCTCAAAAGCATCCAACCATCTCTAAGTGGACAAATACCTTTACAATGTTGTTCACCCTTGCAGATACACTTAGACAAATCAGATTTTACAGGTAGGTGGAGGTATAGCAACAGCATAGAAGGTGAATCTCATCTTACTTTTCTTGTTGCCACTGAATCTGTCTTTGAGGAGACCTTAAAATAATGCACAGTGTCATCAAAGCACCTGAGCATGAAGAAGCAATGATCCCATGGTTTGACCTAAAATGACAAAATGAAAGGACTTATGTTTGCTGCACTAGATGTCAAACATCATCATGTCATAAGTACAATGTGATCACAACTGAAACATCAAAAGGACAGAGCATCCTTGTGTAGTCAAGAAGGTTAATCGATTACAATGAGCCTCTAATCTCTACTACAGTACCTACCATGCAGTAGGCCTGTGTTAGAGACTTGCAGCCCTGTTTTCTCACACCAGCCAGTGCATCAGCCCTACAAAAAGAAACAGATGAGAGAGAACGTAGAAATGGTATCATACCCCAGACACACACTCTACAAAATAAAATACAGCAGTAGAGATGTAGTCACTATTTAAAGTTCACTGCATGCTTGGTGAACTACTACTGATGCCTCCATCTCCAACAAGAATTATTTGGAGGAAATGAGATTTGCTGTTTTTTCAGCCACTGCAGGTGACAAGGCATTGTCTGGTTAAATGTGGCTTTTTACACAATCAAGGATGGAGTAGCAAGAAAGAAACTTCTACCATGGCGACAACAGCATATGTACAGAATATACAACATACTATACAGGTACATACATACTATACTTTTTAGCTTAAGAAATCTGCATACATATAAAGTTATCTCACTGTCTGGGGTACCAGGAGAGAGTTCCATCCTCAATTACCACCCAGTGGGATCGCCATCCAAGAAAGCGTGAACTCTGTCAGAGACACATGAAGTCAACACAAGATAAACAATGTAGCAAAAGTAAATCACATACATGTATGAATATATAATTTATAGATGGGGAGAACAAAATACTATTTCTTTATTTTAAACTTTTGTATTACTGATCTTTTTCATAATATTCAAAATAAACTAATGAATTCACAGATAACACCTTAAGACATGACATACAAAACACTGAATAATGATATAATAACAATATGATAACAACAACAACAACAACAATAATAATAATAATAATAATAATAATGATGACTTTTTGTATGTAATAATGATAATACTGTATGTTGAGTAACAGGAAAAAAGTAAAGTCTATACCATCAAATGTGGAGTCTGAACAAAAACATTGCCTGACATATTAATTGTAGAAAAGAATACACTTTAACATCTGGGTACCTTCCAAAGAGGGCCTTCAATCTTCTGCACCCCACTGCTCACATCCTTTGTGGGAAAAAACAATAATTCTCAGACATGTGTACAGACAGTGCCTGATTGACAGTGCTGAAGAGTTTTGGCAATAAAAACACTCAACTCAGTTTTTTTTGTATTACAGTAAAACCTGCATAGTTTCAGAGGTAAATAATATATTTTTTAATTTACTTAACAGCTTAGTGCTTAGCCTTTTTTAATTTATTTATTTCCAACATGACTATGCAATGCTCTGCATTGAAGCTGTGCCAGGCTTATCAGACATCCAATCAAGAACACTGCTGACTTGCTAGGCTTTTTCTCCACAGTCACCAGACCTAAAGTGAACATGTACAGAGATGTGTAAAAAGAAGAAGACCAGAAAGATATTTGTGTGCGGTTATTATTTAGGCAGGAAAGCTAAGTCCACTTTTTCCTAAAAGACAAAATGCAAACATCCCATCCATGATTAAGGTGCTAGGCACACCAAGTGTAGACTTTCAGTACAGAAAATTGAGTTATTCGCTCACGGAGTGCCCAAAATTGGAATGTTTAATCTTCTGTGAAACAGGAATGAGTTCAGTAAATTTCACAGAAATCTGTTCATTAGATTTGATTTTTCCTAGATAGATTCTGGCCCAACAGTGGTGCTAGGTGAGGCCAGAGGATCACTAAAATAATTAGGAATCATCCTTTGTGGACCATGACTCAAATGCCAGTTTTTAATAGCAATGTGGTGTAGAGCTGATAGCTCAAGTTGGTCAGTGTAACGGACTGACTGAATGACACTGACTCACAGTACATGCACTCAATTGTTTTACATTACATGCAAAGAGGTGGACAAATGTGCTACTGTACTCTAATTCCTGGACCTGTACCTTTGGTTTTTCTTCTGGAAAGAGGAAAACCTCATATAATTAATAGGGTGATTAAAAATGACTTATTTGCCCATACCTTGTCTTGATAGGCTGCTAGAATCTGTCTCAGTTCATCACTGCGGACCAGGTCTAATGCTGTCTGGTCTGCAACACAATCAGCCATACAATAAATTATCATGCAATTATAGTATTTACAAAAATGGGTATTCTATGAAAACGAATTGTGATGGACTATAAAATCACCATTGCAAACATTATTGCAATAATAATACATTAGTCAGAATAATTAGAAGTGATGTTCAAAGTTAAGTGATATACCATTGTTGTTTTTAATACTGGGGCTGGCTCCAGACTTGAGCAGCTTTATAATGCACTGCTTCTGCCCTCTGTAGGCTGCACAGTGTAAGGGCGTATTCCCCACCGAGTCCCTGCAGTGAATATTTGGAGCTTCTTTTCCACTGAGCTGAAGAACAGAAGGCAGTTGAACAACAGAAAATAACTTAACAAAGCAGAAGACACTGACATTTACCTCTTTTACACATCTAACTGCAATGGCAGAGACCGGAAACCTGTGAAAGGCACTTGTTTAATGTGCAAATTATTCTTTAAGTGAGAAAGATGAGTTCTTAGAAAGGTCAGACGCTAACCAGCTTAGACAGAGTAGAGATGTCCCCGTCTCTGGCTGCTTCCAGAAGCTTCTCCTCCTGCCGCCTTGTCTCTCTTCTCTCTGCAGCTGCACAAACCAAACACTATTTGAGAACAGGGGCAGCTGATCTACAGTAATGAGAAGCAATAAGCCATTAAAAGAAATCATTCATTTCATACCTTCCAGCATTGTAATGATTTCATCATCTTCTGTGACATCTTTAGGGATTTGAGCTGTTCCATTGATTATGTTGGAAGAGGCATCATACCGCAGCAGCAACAGAACAATCTCCTTGAGGGTCCAAAGTAAAGACAAAATAAAAATCTGACCATCACCTGTCATCACTCAAAGGCTTCAATGGGGGAAAGGGAAACATCTATGACAGTGATTCCAACTGACATGATTTATGAGCTGGCAGAGAACGAATTCTATTCTTTAATGTTTTACCTTTCTTCCAGTGTAGGCTGCTTTGTGTAGAGGTGTGTCACCCATGTTATTCTGCAAATTTGTATCAGCACCTGCCTGCAAATGTGTTTCATATAGTACATTCACTGGCTGCAAATATGTACTGGACATAATATGCAGAGTAACATGAACATCATCTACAGCTCTCACCTTGAGTAACTCCTCCACAACATCCCTGTGTCCAAAGTAACAGGCCAGATGGAGGGGTGTCCATCCTGAAATGGCTTTGGATCTTGCTACAGTGACAGAAAGGAACATGAACACTCTCCTAGCTACCAGGAGTCAGTCTAGCCGGGTAATGGCATCTTCTTTTCACTTACATCTGCAGTTGATGTTGAGAGAGCTGCTGTGGTAGATCCTTGACTGAAGGAGCCTCTGAATATGAGAACAACGGCCCTCTTTGGCATAAAGGAGAAGCTGGTCCTCAGGTGTGTCTGTCTCCATCAAGCCTGGACTTCCTCTGGCCCAATAATAAAAAAGGTATTTAACGATAAATCCCTGTCCAAGGTTTTGGGGACAAAAAGATAATTATCAGACAGACGCAAATACAACCAGTAAAGGTGAATAGAGCTTTTCGGCGGCAAATTAAGACTTTAGGAACAAATTTAAGTAACTTGTCTACATGGTTTGTCAGTCAGTTTATTATTTAGCTAGCCTATTTACTTTATTTTAGCGTGAGTGTGAAGGGTTTTACGCTTAAAACCAACAACACAATGTCCCAAAAGCATACGGGGCAAATTACCTGAACGCTAACTAATTAGCTTGTTAGCTAACGTTAGCTAGAATGAGATAACAACTTCAGACTTACCGGTAAGGACTCTTAATTCACTGAGCTTTCGCAGAATTTGGTCTGGTTTAGAGAGAAAGTTGAGAGAGACAACAGTTCACAGCCGAAATTGGATCATGTCAATCAGCTGACAGCCGTTGGTAGCCATCATGTGACCATGCAGCTGCTAAACTGGTGTGACTTTTGCAGGGACGTAGCTATAGGATTCTTGGCAACCCATCAAATATTTCTGTGCCTCCCAACCCCCAAGCAAAAAAGCAAGCAAACAAACAAATAAAGTCTTAAAGTGCCCCAGCAAGATGCCAGTGAAGCCTGTTGGATCAAAGGTATGGATAGAGGATTTATTCTTTCTCAATAATTTCTATTTATTTTTAAGTTAAAGGCAGTTTTGCCAGACTGGGCGATTTCCCCCTAATTGGGCTACTTTTTATTTAATTGGGTGGGTAAATATTGTTTTGGGTGGGCTGTGATAATTTGGGCTACGTTTTGTACCATTTGGTGGTTTCCACCAACAACAATTTAGGCTACATACCAATAAATCGTCCCCTCCTCCCATCAAGAAGTATGAGATGGACAGAACACTGAGTTCAGTAGACTCAACTTGTCACCAAATGTCATTTCAATTTATTACAACTAAGTTTAAACTTTTTTCCTATTCCAATTATTATTCTGTCATAGCTTTTGTGATAAAATACTTGTAAAAGCTTACATCTGTTCATATGAGTGTTACATATAACTGGCGTTTAATGTCTTTAAAATATCTTTAAATGTCTCTAAAACAGACTGCATGCGATAGGACCGATTATTTTTTCTTCTTGCTCGTATTCAGCTACACACACACACACACACACACACACGTATATATAAAACCCAAAATATATACAAAAAAAAAACACACTTTCTTAAATGTAAATTTAAATATCTGTTATTATGATTGGGCGGGTTCACCTCTAGTTAGGTTAAAGTTGGGTGGAGCTATGCTTGGAATGCAATGCAATGACAACAGTATAAGTAAACAAAAAATAAAGATAACCAGGTACAGCACAGCCTGTACACGCCCACTCAGTCCTGAGAAGAGCTCTAACCATGCAACAAAAGTCAAAACACCTGTGTGGCTAGACAATGGGGGCTTTAACATTTTTCTCACTAATGATACAGCAACATTGCTAGAGTGGATTACAACATTACAACAACAACACAATTGGTCACACAAGACCACTGATAACACAGGATGTCCAGGTGTCCAAGTGGTTTAAGATGCATACCATGTAATTTCAACATCCCTAGTTTGAGCTTTGTTGCATTTCGTACCCCTATCTGTCATCACCAACAACTAAAGCTGTAATCAAATCCCCACATTTGTCACATTAACTGAAACACTTACTGTATTTGCAAGTGAAAACAAAGGTTTTTTTAATTTTCTTTTTTAACATCTGTTTATTGATTTTAAACAGCAGTATACAAATACAGCAGAACAAACACACAATCAACAAATGCACAGGAAAAAACAACAAAGACATTAATGGTAACACAAATGAGGAAAAGTTGCACATAATTTACCACATAAATTATGAGGTATTGACATATGACACAGTTAACTTGTTATCCATTAACCACTCACTCTAATTTCTCAATCAGACTAACGACATGTCGCCAGATTTTCTGAAAGAGTCCTTCTCTTATAAAATATAGTGAATCTAATTTTCTCTAGATGTAATACATTCCTAGTTCCTTCAGCCACATATCAAACGTTGGGAACTACCCAAACTCTCTGTTGCAAACATTTATTACACTCCGTGGTCCAGCTTTGACCATCTTTGTTCATCTTGTTAAATCATTTGACTGCTTGTGTTGCTTGCGCCATGCTACTGTAGATGAATTCTAGCAGTGTCACTGTGTTTCAAGATGTCAACATTTAGGCTACACTGGTGAGAATGTCACTGTATCATAACCATATAAAATATACTTCCCTTCCATCCTATGAAAATATTAATCAAATTTTCAAATATTTCCAAATGGGGGTTCCTATAGATTTTGTTGGTCTTGACTTTATAGTGTTAATGAACCCCTGACCTAATTACTCACCAGAGCCCAATTCCTTTTTCGTACACTAGATGGAAGTATTTGCTGCACCAGGTGATGTCCACACAGGTTAGAGCTGTGTCTACTTACTAAGCTTCTGTCAGAGAGGCAGTAGCAAGGTTTGGGCAACAATCACACAGAAATCCACACATCACCGCTACATTTTAACCTTCTACCCTTAATTGTACCTTACTTTTGTTTTAAAGGTCATTCATCCTAGACATTTTTGACTCTACTATTCTATGTAGAAAAAACTGTAGCCGCAGACAGTTTTGAGATATTGAAGGTCAATTTTCTGTGTGTGGCTTTGAGGGCCCTGCTTACTTCAAGCAATTAGGTCCCCTGAGGTATGTGCATATCTGGCAGAGAGGGTGATGGAAAGTCACGCTGTAATGAAGGTGCGTGTCAGGGAGGACTTCAAAGATGAGTTACTTAGTCACCTTTGAGAAGAGAGATGTCTTTTGAGTGGCTGCGTTGAGCAGGAACCTCGATCACAGGCAAGGTTAATACACAGTAGAGCTGCAGGAGGTAGGCAAAATAAGATAAACACACATCAATGGAATAGGACTTGAATGCTGAAGCAACTAAATCTCACGCACAAACAATGCCACAGAGGTAGGTCATATTAGTTTGAATAGCAACAGCAGCATCTATCAGCTGTAAAATAAGTAATGTAAAGCAGCTATGTTATGTGAGTTTTCAAAGCAACATGAGAGAACCAACAGAGCTCCAAAGAGGCCAACTCAGCTGTGCTTATATTGCAGATGCATCTGTCAGAATAACTGCAGAATTCCTTGTCACAGGGAATTAAGGGTAACAAGTCTTGGAAATCATGACAATTATGCCAAACAAAGACAAACTGCTCTACTAAAAATGTAGATTTGGCAGTTTTGCAATCTAAGCAATCATTGAAGAAAACAGCAACGTTTGTCATGTTTTTCGGTACTAAGCATCATTATCTTTTTATAATATTATGACCCTTGTGCCAAAGGGTTAGGGTTAGGGGTAACATACAGCTCTAATGCTGTTGATAGAAAGTAGTCACTGCTTTCATCAATTGAGAAATGTATTATGGGTTAAAGGTGGCCTTTTCAAGTCATTATGTTTGAGCTGATCATAATTTGCTTCACACTGCAGGGATGTTTGTATTAATCTTATTGCAATTACAGTACTGCTTCCTATTTTGGTCCAACACCTAAATAAAACCTTTTCTCTTTGTCCTTCAAAAACAATAGCCTCTACATTTTATTTGTTTACATGTATCAGTCAGTCATTATCATCAGTGACATATTTAATTACAATGGTTCGGAAGTTATGGAAACACAGACATTAATCAAAGCATATTCATCAAATCAGGTCTGGTGAGGGAAAGAAGCGCACTGGGCTAGTTCCTGCTAATTAGCATGGCAATTATTGTAAGCTGTCACAGTTCTTAAGCAACGGGGTGGACTGTGTGTGCTCCAGAGCGTAATCCCTCACAAATTACAAGATAATGGAGGCAAAGAGAGGCCAATGCTTCAAAAGGAACCAGGAGATAGAATCCCCAGCAGGGACATTTTAGGGACAGGCAGGGAGAGAGACAGTGAACGAAGGAAAGGTAGGGGAAAGTAGTACAGCATGTATTCCCTTCACACAGAGCAGTCTGACTAGGAGAGGCTTATTTAACTGCTTAGTAAAGTGATTGGCTACAAAGGAAACAGATATGATAAGCTGTTCATTTATCACATTATGCTTTTTTTTACTGTAGTTATAAAAGGTATTTTAAGATAATAAGTTAATAGCCAACAATAAATCACTTTGATCACTTGATTCTACTGAATTTCATGATGTACAACATGAGCTCAGTGGATGGTTCAGCTAATAACTACTGATCAATAGTCCCTCTCTCTCCTTGAGTCCAACTTGTGGCATACTTTTTTTTAGTGTCTTAGGAGTTCTTGTTAGCTGAATTGTTGTCAAGAATCAATAAAAGA
Source organism: Siniperca chuatsi (assembly GCF_020085105.1). Lineage (NCBI taxonomy): Eukaryota > Metazoa > Chordata > Actinopteri > Centrarchiformes > Sinipercidae > Siniperca > Siniperca chuatsi. The sequence continues at coordinate 14,185,323 of NC_058054.1, read as the reverse complement.
TAATTGCCAAAAAGGCAGGCAGCACTTTGCTGGAAAACAGTCTACTGCAGCATTTCTGAAGAAATACTGACCCCATTTACACCTTACATTAACATGTTATCTGTATCTCCATATCCTATCTGGATAAGGAGAAATGCATGTTAATGCAAGGTGTAAATGATCAGACCACATCGGCTCTCAGCCAGGTGTAAATACAAGAAAAAAATCTGCCCAGCAAGTCACCTCACTATGCTTTTTCCTGCAAAGCTTAAGCAAGCCTGGCAAAAGCTAGCACAAGTTAGCAAGTCTTCCTAGCAAAAAGTGATTTAAAAATTAATGATGCCTATCCATGGCATTGCTTCCTTTGACCAGGGACCACCCAGCCCCATCTAATTAATAATGGCCAAACTAATACAAACTGTAAATGCAAAGGCATCTTGATTGAATGCCATTACCGAAATAATTTATCCAGATAGAGATAACATGTCATATGACATAAATGGGGACAATGTTCAACATTGATGGTTATTGTTATGTCCCATCCCTTAATGCCTTTCACAGCCACTCAGGTGTTTGCAATTACTTTGGCTGATTAAGTGATGTCATCAAACTCTATGTACTAATAAGAATGATACATGTGTAAGTTGTCTTGCCCCAAACAGGTGCAACCAAACAGGAGCGTGAGGGAGGTGTCAGTTAAGTGTAGTGTGTACACACCCACACAGTCCTGAGAAGAACTCTAATCAGGTAGATTAAGTGAAAACACCTGTGTGGGTATAGACGATGACTGTGTAGGGGTTTTTAATTAATCTATAACAATGACAAAGGTATAACTTCTCCCACTAAAACACCAACAACACAACAAAACCAAAAGGAGGGTCAGACAGATCAATCAAGCACAGTCGGTAAACGCCCACTCAGTTCTCAGACGAAGTCCAATCAGGCAAAATAAGTGAAAGCACCTGTATGGATGGATCTCCTTTATGGTACTGTACTTTGCACCACTGATGGTGAAGTTGTTTTAGGAAATAAATGGTGAAAGAAATTAGATATTTTCTGTCTTCTCTTTTCTATGTTATAGCTTTTTATATGGAAATGAGATGCCCGATGCCACATTTATCACAAGGTTTACAATGCTTACTAAAGTAGCATTCACTTCAAATATCACTCATCACCAGACCCATGTATTGTCTCTCTAAAATGCTCTCAAACTCTTCTCAAATTGTCTCTTCTCTGAATGAACCCCAGTGGACCATCAGGTTTAGCTATTATTTTCACAGGGGTATTGTCAATAGCACTGGTAGGTGTTAAGACACTAAAGCATTTATATTCATATGAGGAATATTATTCTAAAATAATTGCTTTAATGCTGCCTTGATACTTCAGGATAGCTACTATTTTGGAAAAGATTACCTCTAGTTATTTGTCTGTTCAACTTTAGCAAGGAAATCGAAGTTAACCTAATTTTAGAACATTCTTATTGCATATTTGCATCACAATAACTGACATTTATTCAAAAGCAAGTGGAAGCAGCAAGTAAAATAAACCACCAGTGCTGTATGCATCATGGTGGAAGTGAACATTTAAAAGAGTTATAATTATATTACATAATATTTGCATATTATTTACATAATGTTAACATTTGGCAATTATATTATATTAGTGCAGACTTATTACATAATACAATTGCCATAATTTTTTAGATTATACAAATGCTCAAAACGTGACAACTGCAGTTCATTTTCCTGTTAGCTTGAATATGGTGCATTCTGGTTAATTAACATTTAGGGTGTCCTTTTAAGGCTTACATAATTCTTACAGTAATAATCACTGCACAGTGATTTTTTACAATGATGACTTATTCAATGCATTTTGATATGAGGGTGGGGTACAGTGATACATGGATTAACCAGCTTGGAGCTTTTGAAAAGGAGATGAAAAATTTAACAAGTCAAAATACTGTCATGATGAGGCACACCCACAGCCTTTCAATGAGCTTCTGTGGATCTGGAGCATAAGGTAAATGCCAGCACCCTTCATCTCACAAGCAGCTCTGCCAGACAGACTGCGAGGCTGTGAAGCCATCCAACTATGAGTTCGGCTCTCTCATCAATGATTAGCATTTATTATGTAAACTGTAACAACTCTGATGTGATATAGAGACTGAGACTATCAGGGGATATTTCTGTTATGTTCACATGGCATTTAGCCCATACCCAGCCTATTGATGCAGCCCTGCATGTTCAACAGTTGGAGTATGCTTTTCTCTACAAAATGTTACTCTATTCCTTTAATATCATAAGTGCGTTGCCATTTTAGTGTGAATTTCCAAATACTTTCTGTAGAAATCTAATATTTTTTGTTGTTTAGAAAATGACACTGGACAGTCACTGGCACTGTAGAGTCAGATCCCATTTTGTTTGAATGTCTTGTGAAAGACTCAAACAAGTATCTGTATTACTCTTCAGTTACAGTATCAATACATTTTTGCAACTGGATTTTTTGTGACTTTGGCATCAGAAGACAGTTGGCTGTTTGTCAGCAACTCATGCATTACACAGATCTGAACGGAGCCAAGTCTAAGCCAAATCTGCACAATGAGATTAGGACTCATTACTACAGTAATCCAAAATAATGTTTTTGTTCATACTTTTGTTTGCTGAATGTGAGAATATCACTCGTTTATTTAGATGAATTTCAAAAGGGCCAGAGATGGGAATTAGGAAAATGTAAAAATTCAATAATGTGCCATTTTGCCATAGCTACAATTCCATCAGTGAGGAATGGGAGTGGAAATTTAAGAGGCTTGATGGCCCAAATACTAAAACTGTATGACTAGTTTTCAATACAAATCCAGATCAAATTTTAAATCTTGTTTTGTATGTTTTTAACTTGTCTTGCTGATCTGTCATTTTATTCTCTATCTAACAAGGACGAAAAGTGAAAAAGTTTTAGTGTGTTTTTATCCTCGACAATCTTATTAGTACGTCAGGACTGGGTGATTGTGTTGTGTTTAGCTTTAGTATTGTCAAGTAAATCTATTTCTGAACCTTAAAATCTAATACCAGTTTATTGACAAGTCTACAATATAATACATAGACATAAAATAGTATGCAGCAATTATTGATGTTACAAATACAACTACCTCAGATTTGCAGACACTGTACTAGGAATATGGTCTTGGAAGGACTCCTACAAAGCCTCCACTGAGGTTTAAAGGGAGAATCAGCATGTGCACTGTACATGTTATCATTTAATTTTAGCTGTGATTACTGTGGATGGGCACATTGTTACAGTATGATAGCATCGGTTCTACAGCCCAACATCTAAACACAAACACTTGAGTACTGGAGTAATGGAGAGCCACAGCAGGGCACAGTATAATCGGCAACACTACAGCCTCTGTGTACCCTCTGTGGCACTGCTTTGTTTCTGAGTGCCCTCCATTTTCAGATGAGTCATTGCACTTGTATTTCCAAATACAGCAACAATGCACCTGCCAAATTGATTGCTTCCCTGACACACTTTCCTTGCATTCTGTTCAATATGTATGCAGTAGTTTAGCATATTTTACACAGGCAAAGTATAAATAAAGAAGCCACATGGGCTTTGGAGATGCTGTTCCCACTATCTCAATGTTCCACTCTGTAATCAATCTCTGTTATCAAGAACACCTTAAGCATGACCTTTGGAGTAATGATCTAATATTAATGTTGGGTTGAGATACCTGCAAGATCTTTACATTATGTATGACACTTATTTAATTATTAATAATTATTTATTTCCAATCTGGTAAAGGCAAATAAAAATCAAGAGCAATATTGATGGCAATGTTTTCTCTATTATGAAGAATTTTTTCAGTTACACTTTGTAATTTGCACCTCACGATGGCAGACAAGAAAACAACATTTTCTATGAAAACTGCCTCTGGAGCACAGCAATAGTGCAGCACTGGTGTAAATCTTTATGTGCATTAGTTTCCATGATGTCTCTGTGCCTTTGTTGCATATTTGAATAACTGACATTAGTAACTAATGGGTATTTCACTATCACTAGCCCTTTTTATAGGCAGCCAGATGATTCAACAGGGTTGGAGACCATTCAAATATGAAAAGTTATTTGTCAGTCATCCTTATTCTAGTAAAAGGGGAGCATCATACTGCACATGACTTTTAGTACAGTCAGCTCATATACAGTGTGTAAAATGAAACTGTATTCCCTAAACTGCCCCTCAACATCCATTACCAAATGTAGAAGAAAAAACACATTTTCTGTATGTCGATTTCCCATCAGCCATTATGAGGTGCACATTACAAACACAAATTCCTGTATTTCATCATTATAACACATTTGTCACACAATAAAGCACTCAGTCATTTCTCTTGTGTTAAAACTGACACATTGGCAATGAAAACTACAGCATATGATAACACCACCTAATTAAGAGAAGATGCAAAAGCAGTTATAGTCAAATTTCTAAAGAGCTGATCTGAACTTAATGGACTGTACTTATATAGCACCTTTCTAGTCATTCTGACTAATCAAAGGCCTTTAACTACATATCTCATTCACTGCTCATCAAAGTAAACCAAGCATTCACACACCGAACATTCGCACAGCCCTCGGGAGCAATTTGGGATTTAGTGTCTTGCCCAAGGACACTTGGACATGTGGGCTGGGGGAAGCCGGGATCGAACCGCAGGCCTTCCGATTGGTAGATGACCCACTCTACCACGAAGCTACAATCGCCCCATTAATTAAGCTCATTGTGAACAACACTGGTAAGGAGTCTGAATGAAGCTGCATTAAAACCCTACGCTTGCTGTGTGCCGTTGCCTGAGCAGGTTCCTTTGTTGCAACTGTGATGTGACTAAGTCTGAGAGATGGTGGTGGTTCCATTTGTGAGAAAATAACAGTAATTCAAGCTGCGCTCCTTCAGTCACTTCTACTGTTCTGTAGTGTTTCTCATTTCTTTTGGACCACAGCTGGGGGACTGACAGGATTGTATCAGAATGCAAATAAGGCTTACAGTTTCTTCCACTGTGTACCAGAGGGAGGTTATGCACACACAAGTAGCTAAACAGGTACATGAAATATACAAATTCCCACAAACTGTACTTTGAGGTGCCATAGGCGAGAATGCTAAGTATTTCATTACGACTGGTAAAACTGTTAATCTCACAAGGCGTGTTAATGAGAGCTTCAGTGAAAGACCTCACACTAATTCTTGGTATCCTTTAAGACAGAGGCTGGGGCAGTTAACACTTAACAATAATGTCGCATTAGTGAAGAGTACCAAACTTTTCTATGGTGTTTCTGCTGTATAAAGCTTATTGTGCCAGTAGCCTATTCACTTCATCACATCCACTATACGGAACGTGCCGGTGGCTGGAAATGCTTTAAAAACATAATCTGGCGCTACACACAATGTGTGATAACAAAAACTATTCAATGATTGCTTGGAGAAGTAATCTAATTACAGCAAGCCTTACATGCGTAATTCAGCAAGTGTCCAGGCAGTGTTTTGTGAAGAGCGTTGTGCGCTCTCTCGTGGATTTTCTTGGACATTGTGTTCAGTTTCAACAGGAAAGCACAGCGTTCAGAGCATATATGGGGGGTTGTTGCATGCAGTGTCTATTTGCCTGGCACCTGTTGCTGGCTTATTATTTTCAGCGCTGGTCTACTGAGGATTTAACAACAGCATCGTTCACCTCATATCAGGACCATGTCGGAGGAGCAAACTGATTCTAACTCCAGTCGGTATTATTTTGACAATACTTCAACTAGAGTCCAGAGCAGCTTCGTGTTTTCAGGACCCATATTTGTCATTTTGATGGTGATGATGGTGACTTTGGTTGTTGTGATAGTTTTGGGTAACGCACTGGTCATTTTGGCCTTTAAAGTGGACAAGAGTTTGAGAAGACAATGCAATTACTACTTCCTGAATTTGGCAATATCAGATTTTCTCGTTGGTAAGTCCAACCTTAGTCTTTTTCATAGACCCCGTAATAACAGAATATAGAGTAACATTTGTGTTATTTCTGTCATAAAGGGAATTCGCATGATATGGTGTGCTACTGATATATGATAGGTAAAGTTTTGAAATCCTTTAACTATCTTCGATGCTTCTTTGTATGCCTGTACTGTAGATGTGTACTACTAAGTACAGTAGTTGAGTAGGTCTACATTCACACATTAAGCAGCTGCAAATAAATTCCATTGATGGGACCAACAATGAAGAATTAGAGCGCTTGATACATTTTTCTTTCTTTATTTGGCAATGGCATTGCTTATTTTTTGGAAACACGTAATCTTTATACGATCTGCTCTTTCACACCCACTCATCACTATTTTTCACATTCCTTCCTTCCTTCCTTCCTTCCTTCCTTCCCAACCATTTAGGATTTATAAGGACTATATAAACATTTAATAAATGGTTTATAACACACTATAATGTATTTATAAGAGATATATGGGCATTTGTAAGTGTTCATTAATGTACAGTATTTTCTAGTGTGTTTATTATACTTTCATTGATTTAATGTTCAAACACCAGCCTCTATTAAAAAATACCCCTCATATCTGCTTACAACTACATTATAGCATTATAGTGTGTTAGGTTTACTGATTATAAATGCTAAATGGGGTGGGGGGCTGAAATAAAGGATTACTGATTTGATGAATGTGCATTACTGAAAATGTACTGTATTTGCATTGGTTTCTGATCCCTTTCCAATAACTGTATCTGTAGGGGCATTCTGCATCCCAGTCTACATCCCTTACATCCTCACAGGCAGGTGGACGCTGGGCCGAGGACTGTGTAAACTGTGGCTGGTCATGGACTACCTGCTTTGTTCTGCGTCTGTCTTCAACATTGTCCTCATCAGCTACGACCGCTTCCTGTCAGTCACCAGAGCAGTGAGTGGAACACCCTGTACCTCACATCTGTAATACACAGAGCCATCAAAGTGAATTTAGGATTCTGACTCACAGTACACTAGCCTGCCATATTTGTAAAAAATAAATCTGGAATGTTGTCATAGTCAAATGAACATAAACCAGAGTATGTTTGGAGTTAATTTTAAACTTCCTCTGGATTTTCCAATCTTAGTTTCCACTCAGACAGAAATAATTTTTTCATATGTGAGTGATGTATAATGTTAAAAGTTGAAGATCCCTTTCCCTTGTAGTGATACGACAGTTCACTGCTTGTGGTCTGTGACTTCATTTCTGACTGGTGAGTCTCCCAGGTCATTGGTAGGGCCAGTGCCATCTCATTCTCCCAAATGAGCCCATCTGCAGAGGTTAATCATTCCTGACCCATTCAGGCCCAGTGCCACCCCTAATTATAGCCCTTCCCCATGACGAAGATAAAAAAGTCACATTTTGACTTTGGGACAGACTAGGCTTCAGAAAATACGCAAAAAACAACACAAGACTGTCAATAATCTAACATTAGATGACTAAACTTACTTAAACACTTTTAATTTTCACTTCAGCAGATTCAAATCATTTAATCTATGTCCATGCAACTATGTTCCACTGCTTTATTTTTCTGAAATACAATTGTACTGCATCATTTTTATATTTTGTCTTGTGTCTTGGCACGTATCTAGTATTTAGCATATTTTCCAAACCTCTGCAGCTGTTAGGCCCCTTGAACCTTTTGTTGGGGCTTTTCTTTGCGTTAGCTGACTGACTGTATTCTATACACGAGTGTGTTAACTCAAAGGTGGGATGAGGCTTGGCATAGTAGACAAAGAGAGTGTTCTGTTTCCTTTCACAAGGAAACACTTAACATCAGAGCAATGAATGCAAATAACACCAGAGAGAGAGAGCTTCTTCTTTAATTAGCTAGCTTTGATCATCAAGATCCTCCTCCGTGCCGTGGTCCTTCCAACCTGGAAAGATCAATCATAGCAGAAACAGGCCACTGGCAGCCAAGCAACATTTTCCTAAAAGCATTCTCTGAACTCTGATGAGAACTCTCTGAACATTGAAAGACAAAGGATTGTCCAAAGGACAAAGTTTATCTTTAAAAAGAAATGATAGAGTCAGATTAGATGCATGTATTTGGCAGTGAGTTGAAATGTTAGCACAATAACAAAATGCAAACTGCACATTGTTAGAGGGAAAATAGGCTATTTTATGTGTTACTTTTGATTATAAGAGTGCGCTAAGATTAATCTGAGGACCTCTCAGGAGGAATCTAACAATTTAAAAACTGATTCTTCTCTGTTGAGTGCTACATCACTACATGAAACGGGCAACAAGTACTGTATACCAATTAATTTATACAAACCACTTTTTATCTACTAAGAACTGCAGTTAATTTTTTCTTCATTCAGAACATGGTCAGAGCAGCTGGTGAGGATGTAAAGTTTGCTGCCCGCTTAACAAGAATGTGGACAGGGACATAGGATGTGACACTAATTGAGACAAGGGGTCATGAGAGGTGCTTCATCGACTTAACACTCATTCACACTGTTTTCTGCTGTGCATGAGGTCAGGATGTTGGAGACGAGTTCTGTTGTTCTGTTCTGTGATTTCACAAACATATAGTTATGTATCTGTCAAAAGATGCATGTTATATGTTCTAATGTTATTAGCTTGATGCGTGATTAAATTCTCACTTGTGGGCTCATCAGTGTCCCCTGAGTTTGAAGGGTTTCACTGTTTCACTGGATGAATTTGGAGACATGGTTTAAAGCTATGGCTTCTGGTTACTGTGCTGCGATTAGATCAAGGAGACCAGTGTTGTGTTAAAAAGTGCTGGAATTAAACGTCTTCCACCACTGCTGTTAAATGAACATTGCCTACCTTTTTATGGGTAAAGACAGCGCCCTTTAGGAGAATAAATTGTTATTTTGACCTCTAAATATTTCTACAATAATGGCAGGATGCAGCAAATGCATTTACATTTGAGTGACCGCACACTGGCAGTATTACTCCAAGTACATTTTCTGATTTATGCTTATATTTACTGCAGGTAAGTTACCGTGCCAGACAGAGCATGACTCATCAAGCCATAATCAAGATGATTGCTGTCTGGGTGCTAGCCTTTGTCCTGTACGGGCCAGCTATCATATTCTGGGAGCTGGTGATGGGCAGAAGCCGCGTGCCAAAGGATGAGTGCTTTGCGGAGTTCTATTACTCTTGGTACTTCCTGCTGAGTGCCTCTATGCTGGAGTTTTTCTCTCCTTTCATCTCGGTGGCTTTCTTCAACCTCAGCATTTACCTCAGCATACGCAGGAGGAGGCTCCACAGCAGGGAGGCCCAGCTCCACCTTCAACTGAGCAAACCTGCTTCTGCCCAGGGGGAAAGTGTCCCCTTGTCCCACAACTGGGGGTTTGGGATGAAACTGGCTGTAAGAGGCTCTATCCACTCCCAGACCTCCTCTCCCAGTTTGGGTAAACTAGATCCCTCAACCAGCAGGGCTGCTCAGCCTAGCCGTCTGTCCAGGGATAAGAAAATTGCTAAGTCCCTGGCCATCATAGTGTGTGTGTTTGCCATCTGCTGGGCACCGTACACCCTACTGATGATCATTCGCGCTGCCTGCAGAGGGCGGTGCATCCCGCATCACTGGTACGAGATCACCTTCTGGCTCCTGTGGCTCAACTCTGCTATTAACCCATTCCTGTACCCGCTTTGCCACAGTAGCTTCCGCAGGGCCTTTAGCAAGATTCTCTGCCCAAGGCGGCATACTACTCCCCCATCATCTGTCCTTCGTGCTGGCCAGTGACAAGCGGATACCCATGCCTGAATGGGGATGAACAATGTGCCAAAACTATGGATGGAAGCATTCAAAATCTAAGCCCATAAATTCCACAGTTTCAGCTGTTGAAGCTAAACTGTGCATCACAGTTTGTCATATAGACCATAATTAATAGTTTTCAATTGTGCATTTTAGTGTTTGGATGTATAAGGTTGGTACTGTCCAGTATAATGTAATTTACTGTCAATCAGTTCACTGTGTTCACATGTAGAGTATGTATTAAACTTTCATCATAGGCATGAAAATTATTCTCCTGTCTCTAGGTTATTGGGTAAGACAAAAAAAACAACAACAGAAAAGGGTGAAAGAGAACACTCTCTTCAGACCTGTTGATAAATACCATTCAGACAATATAACAACCAGATCTGCCAGCTGTGGCTTATGTACTGTATGTGTCTGTAGAAATAAGGTCCAGAAATGAATTTTCCTTGATTAACTGCCACATTCTTTGACACATTTATTGTCCACTTATAAAATCTAGTTATGTTTCATTTTCTACAGTATATCATCACATAACCCACATATTTATCTTGAATGAGCGCCATTCATTCATCAGTTATGTTGTCTTGTTCTTTATATTATGCAGCTTGTATCTTGAATTTACATATATTATATTGAGGATTTATGTTGATAAAAAGATAAGTATTGCCCTCACTGTGACATTCCTTGCTTCAGCTGAAGTAAAACAGATCACTATCGCCCTCTGCTGTTAGAAAGTTTACTACTATTAATTTTGCAGTAGCACAGTGAGAAAGTACCATTAGTGTAAATGTATGTAAAATGAAATGTGTTATTAAAGCCTAACATTTTATTTTCTCTCTTTATGGGCCACATTGTTATACAACAAATTAGTAATGGATTACAGTTCTCCACACACTGAGTTCATTTTCTGCACATTCATCACCCCATGTTATAAAATAAATGACTTCTTTACTGCACTGTAGAAAAACAACACAAACAAAAGGAAACATTCATTTTTATTTTTAACTGTTTACGTTATTCGGGATTATTGCCACTAAACCACTCCACAGCAATACCACCATCACTGCCTTATTTTATTTTATGTTTTAGTTTGTTTTACAGAAGGCATTTGGTTTTATGTAAGAGAGAGAAGTAATCTGTTTACAGACAATGCCAAAATACCATTTTACTGCTATGATCAGCAGGTGTATGTATACATATGTGCCACTAGATGTCACCATTAACCTTTACAGCTTCCTGTGTGTGTAGTACTTGAGCATTAAGCTTCGATTTGTCATTGAGTGAAGTCAATCTTTGAGATTGGCCTTGGTTTACATGAACTGTTTTTTATTGTTTGTGTTGGAATTGTCAGTTAAATACATGCTATATTTTTGTACCAGGACTGTGACTGATATAAATTGTAATAGAGGAATGTAACCTAATAATCATAGGTCTATAAAATTGGATGGTGCTCTCGTTACATTTTCTCACAGTGAGCCCTTTCACTGTCACATAGTATCACTTGTAATTGCAAAACTTGAACAGTTACAGTATGTCCTATGCTTTAGCAAATGTTTTGTATAGTCCTTAAGTGCTGTCATGCTATATATTTTTTTAGTAACTGTTTGTGTAATAACTTCAACAATAGAGTAGTAGCCTCAAGCCTTTTGGCTGAAAAGAGAGTTATGGTATAATAATAAAAATAAAAAATAAATACATTTTTGTGCTTATTTTACGTGAATGAAATTTAGGATTTTCAAAAATAAACACATCTCTGTTACTGGCTGAGGACCATTTTGCGAAATATAAAATAAATTAATTAAGCTCTGTGATACATTTTAAATGGCAACATTGTGCCCTGTATTTGCTATCTACCTGATGGCTAATTGGGTCAGTGCCAAGTGCCGAGTGGCTTTTGTTTTTCATGTGCAGATGAAATGCTGAGAGTGCAATACCATTTTTGTATTGTTCCCCAGTCTAGGTAGGTTTGATTTGATAGATTAAATGAGTTCTGTCCAGATGCAGACTTATTAGACCTGTAATTACGCCATCATGTTAGATAGTGGGGTTACATTTGCAGGTGCCTGGGTCCCACAAGGGACTTACATTGCTCAAATTGTTGCTGTTGCCTGTATGCACATCTGGGCCCCTGGTCAGGTGCTGGGAATAAGGGCACAGCTGCAGGGAACAGGCCTCTGCTCCCCCTCACTCCCTCTCTGCCCGTGGCATGGTGGGGGGACAGAAGCACACTTCTGACCAGAGGGATGCAGGGACATTTCCCTTGGGATGACAGAACTGCATTTATCAGCAGAATGGCAAGCCTGGGTTTACTCCCTGTGTATCTAAATGCGTATCACTGTGAGGAGTGCTTGCACTATGTGCAGCTATATTAGGAGGACTACTGCTACTGATTTTGTTGATAGATTGAAATGTCTTGGCATGTGTGCCAAACCAACAGTTTGAGGCTGTGTTGGGGATCATGCCAGCTAAAATTGGTCTAGGAGGGGTAGCACCATGAAAAATACAGATGAGAGATTTTAATAATGTGCGCAAAGGTGTGTGTGTCTTTCTAATCCTTTTCAGTGTGTATACGTGAATGTGTTAATTGGGGATTTGGATGTCTGTGGCCCCAAGCAATGTATCTAAAAGCAGTGACCCCAAATGGAGCACACCTGTGCCCCTTAAGTTTATAGAGCCCCATTAGCAGAGACACAGTAAGTGATCAGAGGGGGGAAAGGGCCTATATAACTTCCCCATGAGAATGAATAGTTAAACTCTTAGAGGTTCCTCTCTAGCACTTTGTTAGGATGACTTAATGCTGAAATCTCTTATTTTGAAACTGGATAACATCTCTCGTCTGCACAATACAATAGATAAATAAAAGGTGACAGATGTGGAATGAAGTCACTGTAATGTTTGGCATTAGGAAAAACACAGAAGACATTGGCATTTTCACATACCAGTACTCCTTACAACAAGGTGATGACCAATATGCTACACTAGTATTTTAAAGTTAAACTGGAATATAAAAGTGAACTGGCAGACAAGAACAAACCACTTTAGTCTACAGATACAGGTCAAAACTGTAACCTCTTTTGAAGTTGTAGCATCACTTAGTGTACATCCTCCCCCCGCGTAGGCTGTTCACTTTCCCAGCTAACTAAATGTAAACCACAGTTAATATTTCATGAGGGACATGCTCAAAAAGAAAAACAGACTATTTCTGCTTGATTTTTGCCTTTTCTGTTCTTCCGTTTTTCCCTCTGCTTTTTCCTGCAGTGTACTTCCTGACTAGAGATTAAATAATTCCATTGGAATCCTCTTAGGATGGGTTCCCAGCACTTGGCAATTAAACAATTACATTTAATCAGCATGGGGCGACGCTTCAAGTCACCCTCATTTCAGACGTTGATTAAAAGCAATTCTGCAGTGGTTATGCTGTCGACTTTCGAAACTGTGGTTCACTTAGGTTTACTGCATCTGTGGGGTCAGGTTGGATAGCAATATGGCAGGTTCAGTGGTGGTCGAGGGCTGTATCTGCCTGTGGTGGGTAAAACAGTAATGACAGAATTCATGGCAGACCTTATATTGTCCCTTAAATCAGAGCTAGTTAGATTACTTAGAGACATTTTGATCTTACGGCAAAGAAGACTCAATGAACAATAGAAAGGAGAGGGACTTTAAGTTATGCATGTGGGAGTCTAGCTTCTGTGTGAGTATGGGCCCATTTTTTACATTACATATGTGTAGTTGTCCACACACAGCTGTTTGATTTTGCATCTACAGTTATGTGCATTTGGCTTGAATGAAATACACCTTGACATATAAATTTCATCATGCCATGCAATAACATCTCCCTCTGTGATGGCAAACAAGCTGAGAGAGGGCACAGGGGGATGAAGGCTTTTGTGTGAGCCGTGTTTGGCATTACACTCGAGTAAAAGAGTGCTACGTGGCATAGCGCTGGAGTGGACTTTAGTCTTCGCTGTGCAAGACAGATGAGTTGCGATGGATACCCGGCCCCCTCTTGTGAAACCCAGGTGCCCCTGTTTCATAAGGTACCCCACTGGCTCCCCAGCCCTCTTAATTAGCAGCTTCGGTCAGCTGGCATCCAGGCCTTCGAGCACCAGTCACTGGCCTTACAGTCTCTGCTGCTGAAGGAATCCAGTTCACTCCAGATCTTCAACTTTTCTAACAGATGGATTCATGGGGGGGCTGAGTAAGAGGCATCAGAGTTTTTGCAAACCTGTAAATCATGTGAATTTCCTGGTATCTGGATCAGATGCATGCTGGAAGGGGCAGAAAATGCTGGTGAATGCTTTAGTTAGTGTGTTTCTTGGTTTTAATAAAGATGGGCAAGAGAATGGGCTATGAGTTTTAGTCTCAGCTGCAGAAACGCTGTAACAAGACATTGATGATTTTTATATGATGAAGTCAAATATAGATAAAAGGTTTCACCAGGATGGAAATGTAGCCTTTTTCCTGGTGCAGTATCATAGCAGCGCTGTAACAATAGTCTCTTATAATGACATTCCCCTAGTAACTTCTTGCCTCTATGAATCTCAAGGGGAAAGCGCAACAAAAAGTGATAATTACATGAAATATACATAGAGAATAAAGGGAGCATGTTTACATAACCATGCCCATAAATATCTGACGGAGTAGACATTGTTCTCCGACTCCTTTTAAGCTGATCTCCCAGGGATGCCATTTTAATGACATGATGGTTTAAAGAGATGCTGCTCCATCTCGTTCCATATTTAATTAACTTTTGCTTTTCTGACGCAGAGGAAAAACAGAATAAAGAACGCGTGATAGAGACAAACACACAAGATAGCGAGGAGACAATAACAAATAGCTGGGAGAACAGAGAGGGAGGCAGGGGGAACATGAGCAGAGACCTTGTCATGCTTTTGTGAGCTGTTTACAATACAAGAGATGCAAAGGGAGAGGAGGGGTGGTGGAAATTTAAAAAAAGAGAGGGATAGAATTAAGAAAAAGGAGAAGAGAAAGAGAGAGCAGGGGAACACTGGGAGAATGAGGCCCTTGTTCTCCCAAGGGGCTCCATTATAGAGCATTTTTTAGTTCATCACCAATAAGAGGAAAATAAATGTGGAACTGACAGAATGTGTTAAACTGACATTCCAGATTTCCAAAAATAAATAGAATAAACATTACCAAAAAAAATTAAATTTTGTATACTACTTGGGTCTCCTTCTCCACATACACAAACACATACCAGTGTTTATATGCCATGTGTTCATTAAATAAACACACGACAGATGTCAGTGAGCAAAGATTATTTCACATTAGCGTTAATATGTCCGTATACATTTTTGCTCATTATAAAACGTGGCTAAAGACACAGAATGCACCTAAATCAAGCACACCCATAGCACTGAAATATTTGAACTGGTTTCAGCACCCACAATGAACCCAAATAATTTTTTGATTCAATTAATTCATGTTCTGGCACTTAGATACAAGGGACTCAGCCCATAATTCAGTGTGCCCTTCTCTCTCTCAGGCAGTGTGTTTTCCATTTTTACTGTCAGCTGTATACGGTGTACGCTGCATTATTGATACTTTCTTTCCCTCTTCTCTCCTCTTGTTAGACTCTTCCCTTGTCCTCATATCATCACACCGGCCACGCTGGCTGCGGAGCCTGGAGAGTTGCAGTGAATTTTACCCCATCTGGTCTATATTTTATTGCTTGGTCTTTAATACATTTTTGAAAAACCTACCCCATCCCGTCCACAAAAAAAAAAGAAATAAAAAAAAGAATCTAGTGCCCTGTCTATTTCAAGTGTTTGTCTTGGTGAGGCAGAGGGAGATGACTGGAGGGGGATACTCACCTTCAGCTCTCCCAGTTCAGGAGACAGGGGGGGGGGTTTGGGGCTACAGAGGAGGGAAGAGTGTGAATGTGTTTGTTTGTCTATATGTCTGTTAGCTTGGTGATAGACTGGCGACTTGTCCAGAGTGTACCCTGCTTCTTGCCCAATGTGTGCTGGGATAGGCTCAAGTCCCCTGTGACCGTAAACAGGAAAAAAATGGATGGAGGAATGAAAGATGCATCTTCCCTACAAACAGTAAATCAACTTTGAATTAACAATTTATTTTAAAATACATTTATTTACATTTTCTAGTTTTGTACTTGTGTAGTTTGAAGTGTAGGATGAGGGTGTATATCCTCTGAAGGTGATATTCACAGCCCCAGGCCCGCTTTTCTAATTATTACCTGAGAACTGACTTTGCCATTCATCCATTTGCAGAAGAAGTATCTGTACTTGTGAGGAGGATAATTTGAGATGTAGCTTTCACAACTGTTTATTACTGTTATCCTCATTACTACAATTACATTTTAAAGACACAGAAACAGGGTATAAACAAAATTACACAGAATATACACAAAAGACAATAGCAAAGGCCCTTGTGCTCAATCTATAAACACTGTGGCAGGGCTACATACTGAGGTTGAGGCGTCCATTTTGCTGACACAGTTCTGAAGTGAAAAGATGGCTCTCTGGATGTGGAGTGCCGGTGTGAGAGATTGGGTTACCCCCAGACACTCCCAGCGGATCTCCCGGCCAAATGGATCTGGATCTCACGCTTGGGCGCACATATTGAATGCCATAAGAGGTCTCTGAGGTCTCTTTCAGTGGGAGGAATGCGTAGCCTAACAATGTGGAGTTTTCACCAAACTAAATTTTGCACCAAAGAAGAGTTATAGCAAGGACACTGGACCACAAGGGACAAGCGCTGAATGCATACTTACATTTGTGCAGGTTGTTCATACTGGATACAATGGAACATTTTCAGCTTCCTGGATTGCAACATACTGCACAGGTTCAGTAGGATCTCATAATTCTTTAATAAAGTCTTAACACAGGCTGCCACTTTTCCTCTAGAGGACTAGGGGTATTAGGCTGTCAAATGAAAAAACAAAATGCCATTTCACACATATCCTGGACAAGAACAATGGCATTTCAGCTACTCCCCAACATCTGGCCCGACTGCCCAGTTTCACTAAGGACTGGCCAGGCTCTTAGCAGCATTGAGTGCCACTTGCATTGAGGTTATGTTCAGGTGACGACACCGCAGAGGATCAGCCAGGCTAAGTTATCTCTGAACAAGCCATCCATTCTGCTGCTTTCTGATGGAAGAATACTTGGGGGCTGTGTAATTATATTGCTTTAAATGAACCCCTGAGAACGCCCCTGCCAAAGCGCCCACAAAGTCTCACACTTGGGCGAGTGTCAGAAACACAGCGCTTGTGTATGCACTCATGTGTGTAGGTGCATGTGTGTGTGTGTGTGTGTGTTTTGCTGCTTAGGCTGGTGTTAAAAGGGAGGCCGCAGTGCTTCTGATACGCCTCACAAGTGAATTTAATTAAATCATAAATATGAGCTGGAGGCCGCCACCCAATTTAATGTAATGGATGATGTGGGCCAGTCCATCTCTGGCAAAGCAAAGTTCTGGACCCGTTCAAATGCCCTTGAAGCTTATTAAAAGTGCCTGGCACAGGGAGATGCTAGCAAAGTTGTTTAATGGATGCCCAGCTTGCATTCAGTATGACAGTTAATGTTGGGCCGTACCATCTCTGATTTGGACAAGGGGTTGTGTCTCCATTGTCGAAGTCTATCATTTTAAGAGGCCCTGTCCGTTCCTCATCTGATCCTCATTATAGTAATGTAATAAAAGCTAATAGATGACAGACAACATGCACATTTGATGTTATGCTTGAAATAAGAAAATTCAATAAGACAAGCTTCAGAAACCCCAATTACACAGACATATTATAAAATACTGTATGTGATCAATTTCTGTGACAAATGAGATTCAATATTATCATCCAGAGGAGTCACATTTATATATTTCTATATATGTTCTGCATATAATGGATCTAAACAGTATATATAGGAATATTATTGTGCTTCTCTTACTATTCTTATTTATGTTTGAATATGCATACAATATATGGAAAAGTATGCAGTATTATACAGTATATAATTAAATACAGTATCTGCTGTATATTTTAAATGAATCATTAGTTTATAGTCATTTGTTACTCACAGTATAGCCTAGTTACAATGCTATGAGCTCTAGTGTTCAGCCTTTTCAAAACAAAACTGAAAGCTTCAACAAATGTTATGCTGCTCGTGTGTCACCATTGATGAATCATTTGCTGGGACAGACAGATGTTGTTGCATGGGTTTTGTCCCATTCTGCGAAGGCAGAAGAATCTTTTCCTCCGTCTCCTGGAGTGCTGGAGGCTCCCTAAATAGACCTAGCGCAAGGCTGTGTAGAATGGGACCGCACAGGGTGATGGGTAATGGAGTCATTAATAACACAGACCTCCCTTAAGATGCTCAGATGTTTGTTAGCGAGAGCCACGAGGGAGTGAGGAAATAGGATGCAATTTGATACAATGAAAAAAAGCAGTGTAAGCTTTTGATGATGATCATATTTATGCTGTCATAGTTCTTGTCTGATGGGTTAATTTTGTTCACACACACACACACACACACACAAACACACACACACACACACACACACACACACACACACACACACACACACACACACACACACACAATAAATAGACAAGTATTTTAGATAGATAATGAAGGGACAATGAAGCCATTTCCTCATACAGTTTTTAATATTTCCATCACATGTGCAACACAAAAAAACGAGGTCTGCCAAATACAGAACTCCATATTTGTACAATACATTTTAATAACATCAGAGATAACTGTCCTTTTGCTGCAGGAGATGGTGATTTCCTGTAAACTGTGTATGAACAATTCTCAATCAAAATGTCAAAACGTTAAAGTTTTATACAAAAGTGCATCTCAGGTTCAATGAATGCAAAACATTTACATAACAGAATGGTTTAAAGTTTTGTATGATGCCACAGTGGCTTCCAGCTTGAGCAGAGAGCAATGGGACACTGCAAAAAAAACAAGAGGAGTACTTGGGCACTCTCCAGGAGAGCCAGGGACGGAGTTTTGTAACTACGGTATATCCCCGAGACAGACTGAAATTGTGTTCAGTCTTCATGACCCCAAATCCAAATGGATTTACTCCCCCAATGCGAAAAAATATGTAGAGATAACAAAACATAAAGAAAAAAAAAACTATATTCCAGTAATCTCCAGGCTTCAACGAGCAGTAAACATTAACAACAGAAATGTACAGGTTGAGTCAGTGGGCTGGAGATTTCCCCATGCTCTGAGAGCCACATGGGAGCTTCACGCCTCTGTTCACGAGCCAACCAGAGGAACTAGCCTTTTCAAAATCTGTGTCACTGCGTTTGCATATATCAGCATCCTGTCCTGTTTTTCTGTTCTCTGTGTTGTTTTTTCGTTTTTTTTTCCCGCCTCTCATCTGAACTCCAGTGCAGGCAGTGCAGATTAGTCGCACCGCCATTCTCAGCTGGTCCTCTGGCAGCCATGTTACGATGGACACACAGACAAGATCTCAGCCTATGCTGGTGAATCAAGCTTTTCTACCCCATAATGATTGACCATGTCAGGATACAGAGTGACATACTGCGCAGTAGGAGCGGCGCTGATGAAAAGAGTCCTCCTGACAACACTTGCCGGTTCCTACAGCTTCTTATGCTCTCAGTGGCACCCTGTTTCTCCTTTACACAACTGGTTGAGTCCCATCTGGTCTGATTGACATTGTCATGTCATTGATCTTTTTTTCCCCCTTCTCTTTTTTGGACAAATATTTTTAACTGTACATTGGCAAATACTGTATAAGATTGCAATATAGCTGTAGTTAAGCAACACATGAAGAATTCTATGTACAAACAAGTTGGCTTTTTCTTTATTTTTGAAATAATGGTTAGTAAAGAACAGAGTGGGTTCTTTTATGTTCTTTCCCCCTCTTTCTTTTATTTTCTTTTCTTTTTTCTTGCTGTGGCATGGTTCCTTGTGGTGTAACTGAATCGAAAGTTCAGTGCAAGACAGTCAGTGGGAAACTGCACTGACGGTAATTGGCGGTCAGACATTATTCTCTGTGTCATGTGATCCTTGTTCTTGGCCACGGCAATGATCTTTGCCATGTTAGCTGCTGTGCTGAGTCAACGTGTGGTTCTGCAAGGACACAAAAAGAAACAGAGGAAACATTATGATCACATACAACAAATGTATCTTTCATTTTCCTTCCCTTTCATTAAAAGGACATTTGAACATTATTCATCTTCCACACCAAGGACACTAATGTTCTACACCTTGATATTTATTTTAAATGCTATGATTGACGAGCACTGTCTTTTGATTATCTTGACATTTGAACATCATCATTATTAGGCTTTTATATCCAGGTCCAATTAAGGAGTCAAATCTGTGTGTGGATCAATAGCAGTTGGCTTTGGGATTAAGCATAGTTAAGTCTTCGTCTAACACAAAGGCACAAGACCACTGACAGATAACATCCCATTCCTCAGAAATTCTGCCTTCTGATCAAAGGCTGTGTCCATGGAAACAAATCCATAACAAGACACTGACACACCTGATGGAATATCATCCTGAGAGTCTTGTTTATCCAGTGCGTACATGTATTGAATGAGCTGCAAATGTACAGTACAGAAAAAAAATGTTGAGAAATACTTTAGGTGCAGGTGAGACCGTTGATGATTTGATCCTCCACACTGCTGTGAATATGTAATGGTGCACAATTCACTATGACAGGATAACGAGCTGACAATATCACTCTGTTTTGCTGTATCTCTGAAATTTATGCAGGCACACACACAGACCGTTGAGAGTGGTTGTAGTGGGGCAGCTGTGCCAGGTTCTTTAAAGGGAGTGTGGACCAGGGGGTGTGTAACTGGTGTCCCTGGTGGGCTGAATCCAGGTCATCTTTTGAAGTGACTGCTAATCCCTTTAATGCAAACTACATGCCCCACTTGCTGCGCTCTGTTTAAAACACGGCCTTGGACTCTCTAAACTGGCATGGACTAGACACACCTGTCACAGAGTCATCAGCACGCATGCATGCACAAATACACACACACCTCAGTGCACACATACACTTTGTTGTGTACAGAATTAAGTGCACAAGTATGTGAAATGACATTTTTACTGCTTAACTAGTTTTGAAATGTAACAGTGAGAAAGAGACAATCTAAAATGATTACTGCAACCACAGTGAGAAGGTTTACCAAAGCAGTCACCTTCAGTCCTGTTGGTGCAGAATCCCTCGGGCAGTGCTAGGAGACGGCTAATAGCCCCCCTTGCATTCATTCCTTCCCTCTTTACCCTTTCAGCTGCCTCCATATAAAGCATTTAAACACCTAGACAGCTTTCCTTTCAGCAAGGGCGATTACTTCCCGACAGGTGGGGTAATAAGCTGTTTGACAGGGAGCAGGAGTGTGACCCCTGTAAGGGTTAGCGTGGCTCGCCTGGGCCCTGCTCTCCCTTTTTTAAAGAGGTGGCCCCGGACAGCTCCTCTGCTTCCTGCGCTCCTCTCTTGCTGAAATAAAGCTCCTTTAAGTGAGTCTGGGAGGAGACTCCCCACGGGACGCTCCTTCTCTCTCTCACCCCCCCATCCTCACACTCCACCAACCCCCTACCCCCCGGTGAAGACATCCTTGGCGTTGCTGAGGAGGGACAGGAGCACGGCAACCTTATTAATGAATGCGGCCCATTACCCGTCAGCCTGGCTCCTCGGCGACTCCCAGAAGCCCCTGCAGTACGTGACTTCAAATGGCAAGATATTGACACGAGGAGAGCAAAGCGGCTAGGACTGAGTGTGTGTGCCCATGTGTGTATGTGGAAGAGAGAGAAACAGAGAGAGAAAATTTGTGCTCAGCTGAGTGTGCATGCCTTTGTGTGAGTGTGCCAGTGCATGTAGGTGTCTGTGTGTCTGTGGACCCCAAAGGAACGTAGCTCTTTGGATATAATGTAGGGCTCGTAACAGCTATTAGAGGGGAAAATAACCCCTCTTGGGAATGGCTCCCCCCACTGCATGTCCCAGCTCTGTCTGACACACACTGCATTCTACCTTTTCCTTAAACATGCCAGGAGTTTTCTCACTGAGGGCTTTCTCAAGGACGGTGTTAAACGACTTCAGTGGCTGTGGCAGCCATGCAGACTAAAGGGAAATAGAAGAAAAGAGGGGGGAAAAAAACGTTAAAAGAAAATGAAACTGATACCTTTATCTCTGTGGATACTGAACTTCGCAGAGTAGCTATAAACTGTTCTGTGTATGAGTATGGAAGGTGGAAGGGAGGGAGAGTTGAGGGAGGGTGGAAATTCACTTTCCAATCTTCATCCTTGTCAAGTTCTTCAAGTACCTCTGCACCAGCGCTGTATAAGTTAAATACCAACAGTACCCATCCACAAATGTCAAATTAGATGTGAAACACATAATTCACGTTTTATGCAAGAAAATGACCAAAATGTCCACTGCCCCGCCAAGGAGGCTGTCACTAATGGTGTCACAACAGAATCACTGCAATTTAGGATTAGATGCCCTCCATTAAGCCTTTTAGCTCTCATCCTAACTCCCTCTTTCAATGCCATCCTATTCCCCCTGAAACTCTGCCATTCCCCTTATCATCCATTTCCTTCCCTTCTATCCAACCCTTAATCTCCTCCTCGATCCTTTCAACCACCTGCTGGCCACACAGGCCTGCTGCAGGGCCCAGTTTCAGCAGTGTTCAGGTAAACCATAGCAGTCAATTCTCCACTAAATTAAATTTTGCTCTGATCAATAATGCGCACCCGCTTCTCCCTTATGAAGACTGGCTGCATTGGCTCGGAGCGAGCCTCTTCCTCCTCTCTTATTCTCTCACCGGCTCTCTGCCACCGCTAAACCACCACTTTCATCTGATTACATCACCCTACTGCAACGCCCTCAGGGCTAGTGGAAGAGGAGGGGGAACATCCGGCAGGGGTCTTGTGTACCCATGCAAACAGGTGCAACATGTCTTAGGAATTTAACGCTGCTGCAGAGAGGGAGAGGATGAGGAAAAATGAGGAGCAATTGGGGAAGAGCAGAGTGGGAAAGTGCGAGTAGGCTGGGGAGTTGATTTATTAACTAATCATTCTTTATGTCGTTCCCTATTGCTCTGGTCTCCATCGATAGCACCCGGTCTCCAGTGAGGCAACAGAGGTGCATCTCTTACATCAGCTCTGCAAAGCAAAGGCCAGTGGACCAGCAGACACATTCTCTCTTTCATCTGATCTCACTGTATTAAAGACAATCCTCACATTGTCCAACATCACAGAGAGAAGATGTAAAGCTTAATCGCAATGCTAACAATGTTTGATTAGCATAATGTTAATCTATCTTAACCTGCAGATCACATGTTAAGTACATTGTCTTCTACCTGGTGTTATCCAGCATGTAACATTAAACCCAGGCTTTATAGAGTAGCTAGAGAGCTGAGTGAGCAATAACGACTTTTTAAGCCATGGCCTTTTCAGGGCTTCTCAAACAAAGCAGTGTGCACTTTTCACAAGTGTAGAGCTGACCAGTGAATTGAACAGAGTCTGTCGCATTATGTAGGCCTCAAATCTATCTGTTTAAATTCAAACTATTTATTGATGATTATATATTATGTATATATTGCATAAAAATGTTACCAAAATTAATATTAGTGCATGAACTAATGCTTAATAAAAGCATAACTAAATGCACTAATGTTTAAAAAGCTGTTAACTTATACACTTGAAAATACTGTTATTACATTGTTTTAATGACAAAGTTCTTTGTACAGTATGTCAGTCTAATGTAAAGTAGCAAAAAACAAACAAACCTAAAATGTAACTGATCTACAAATACTTTTCTTAATGTATACATGGTATGAAAAGGTATAAAAAGCCAACAGTAAGGCCGCTAGAACTGCAACTGTTATTTTTATTACACAATTATTTACGATGCATCATTTTGTAATCTTAAACATGTATACAACTTGAAGTAAAGCATTCTTTGTGTGTGAAAAAAATGGTAATAATGGTACATAAAATAGCAATAATACTGTAAGTGTCCTAGTTAAGGATAATTGAAAGAAAACGTATAACGTGTAAAAAATTATTTGCATTTTGCTTTAGTGAATTAATTATTTAAAAAATCAAGACTTTTATTTATGTCTGTTGATGTCCTAGTCCGGCAGGAAAACATAAATGTGCTATTGTGAATCAAGTAAATGTTACTCACAGTAAAGATGACTCATTAAAGAAACTATTTAATTAGAAGAGTTAAGCACCTTTATTTTAAACCCTGCGGCTAAAGTGTCTTATTTAGTTTATCTATAATCAAAAATTTGAAGGAACAGTCAAAACTGTAAACATCCCCCTCTAAGCTCTGATTAAAAGTCTTATCAGTCTGTGCCGAGTTTCTCTTTTACCCAGCATGGCTGACATACAGTAAGTCTGCATAGCTGCATCTGGAGCATGGGGAGTGTGCACAAAACCACTGAGACCTGTGCTTACCCGTAGTCATCACTCAGGAATTTAATTAACGCATAAGAGAATGTCATAAAATGATACTAAAACAAAGAACCTGTGGTCTTTCTTCGTGGCTCCACACTGCAGGGTGACTTTAGGCAATGAAATCACTTGGATATGGAAGCAAATTTATATTTGTGTAATGATTGAAAGATGAACAATGGTCTTCAATCAGTAATGATCCCATTGTGTCTTGGGTAATTTTGTGAAAGCTTCTGCCTCTGTGTGAGGTGTTTTCTTATCGTTCAAAACTGCTGTGGAGAAAGACAAGAGTGCTGCATTCTGCCTTGATGTTTAATGGTGTGTTGAACTTGGTCGAGTATTGACTCAGTCCTCCCTTTGTGCATTCCCTACTGTTGACCAGTCCACTGAGGGAGTAATCCTTTCCTGCTTTGACCTCAGGCCAGGCTTACTGCTGGCTAGTTTAGCCAATGAAGAACACAATCAAATAAATAAATAATACAGCAGTTGGCATTCTCCACAGTCATCACTTATCAGGCCGTAGGGAGGGTTGACCCCAAACACTGTTGCGGCCTGGTCTCCTTGGTAACAGACTGTCTTGTTTGAAGTGAGGTGCCCAGGGAGTCATGGTCATACAGTACAGCACTAGGCTTGGGTGGAGTTGACAACAGCAATGGATTTCAATGTCTTCCATGTGTGTCATTTTGTGTCCAGTCATTTTCACACTGAATGCTTGTAAAAATACATAATAAATCCATAATGCTTGAAATGCTTTGATTAGATGTCTAACTACCCCAACCAAATGCTTCTGAGGTGTAACCGGAGATGACGGACCACCGTTTTTGTGGGCTGGTGCTTTGTAGCTCCAAATGATACTCATTACCCTGTCTAAGTAGACAAGTGAATGGTACTAGAAACACACTATGCAGTGATCCTGCTGTTTGACTGAGGTAGCAAAACAACTGCACAACTGCTGTGTTATTATGGGGCCTCATTAAGTGAGGAGAGAGTGGGAGACAGGGAGAGGGAGAGATGGAGAGAGGGAAAGCAATAGAGAGAGGGCCAGTGAGAGGGAGAAAAAAGAGAGGAAGAAAAAAAAACACAAGAGAGCGATACAAACTGTATTCTGAGGTGATAGCAACACACAGATGCCTTTCCAGCCAAAATGAAGACTATGACTAAAGAACCCAATTAAGGGCTTTCTTAGGGGAGCCATCTTGGGAGGGGGATGGGTCTTCCTGGGACATGAGCCCTGGGCTACATCCTCTAATTAGACAGAGCGAGGGGGGAGGATCTCTGCCTGTCACTGGGAGGGAGATGGGGTCCATGGGGTTCCACATGTCAGTCCCAGAAACAAAACACAATTACTCTCACATTTAACCACTTCAGTCAGGGACAGGCTTTGACTAGGGATGCTACAGAGCCCCCCCTCCCCGTGCTGCTAGATATGCCACTTCAAAAATGTGGAGAATTTTGAGGACTAAATTTTCTCCTGCATTTCCACGCTTCTATGAGAAGGCGAGAGTCAATCTGCACTCTCATGTTTTCCCACCGAAATGGAGGAGCGAATCAGAAAATTAGCTTTTAATTGACCAGTGTCGTTCAACATCCTTTTCTAAACTGAAGAGTTAAATTACTTTGGTGTTGTGATGTGTGAATATGAAATTCGACAGGGAGTAATTGTTCTAATGCTGTTTATTCTGGCCTCTGCTGCATTTTGTTAACATCAACAGCATAATAGACACTTGAAAATCAAATCACTACAGACTGTAAATTAAACCTGTAGTGAATTTCCTGAGAAGCATTTAAAATGGTATTTATCAAAGTTGTTGAAAAAGTCAACTAAGAAAAGTAAAGGAGACATGTTTGAGGGAGAGATCCGGTGATGGATTCTAGCACAGTACACCAAGCGTCTCCTCTTTGTTTGGATTTAACTTTCCCCAGTGGTGCAACACAGGAAAAAGAAAAAAAGAACAGCTCAAAGGCTTCTGGGAGTTTTTGTCATGTCTCCCTCCAGACAATGTGTTTGCATGCACATATCAGACCCTGGGAGAGACAGACACAAAGACAAATACATACAGCACGCACACAGATGTATACACACACGCACTGAGAAAGAGAATATCCTCCCAGGATCATTAGGTCTGTCATGCTGTCTAATTCTGATCCACCTACAAAACTAGAACACCACTATTGTGATACATCACCAGTCATCTAAGGATGTTTATGTCCCCTTTTACAGTGTGTGTACAGTTTTGTACATAATTATAAATAAGCTTAAATATTAATGATGGTGCCTCACAAGCAGCAATTTTTTTTCTAATTCATTGTTCTTTTATTTTGTAGTGCAACTTTTTTGAAATGGTGACAGAATTCTGAGCACCTGGGGTGATGAAGAAGAAAACAAGTTGTCATTTAAAAGGAAAAAAAAATATATACAACTTTCAAAAGCACGAAGAGCTGTCATATTTGGCAGATCAAGATATTCGCAGAAAATGGGGTGTTTGAGAGCCGCTCAGGGACAAACACATGAAGCTTTGCTTTTTTGCGACACTTTTGGGACATAGGGCAGTTAGGGCGTTTTTGGGGGCATATTTTAAAATTCATTAAAGAAAATAAAGAAAAACTTCTGGGGAATTAGGTCTCTGTGCTTTGTGCTGAAGAGTGCCATTCTTAAGATTTCATGAAAAGGAAGGCCTAAAATACTGTTTTTAAGAGCCATCATTTATAGAATCAACTTTAGTAATTTCATGCATTATAATATAAAAATACAGTACACTGATTTCTTTGGATACATTTAACCCACTTCATGCACTTGCTTCGTCTGTTGCTCTCTCTCTCCTCTTCTCCCTCCTTTCTCTCCAACTGTCCATCTCTCACTTTCTCTCCCTATTTTCTGTCTTAGACGGACGTTATGACATGCATAGCTGTTTACACCTGGTGACCGTGAAGCCTATAAATATGCTTAATTAAAACAGTGGAATTGGTCACAGCTTGGCAATAATGGCCATCACACAGGGAGAGCAAAATCTCATTTGTGTGGGGAAGTAGAACATGATGCAGATGTGCTCTTGTCACTTTCAGCACTCATTAAGGCCAGGGAGCTTTGGATTGTCTTTGAAGGAATCCTTTTAAAAGACACTCCAATTAAGGTACGTGTCCTGCGGGCGTCTGAGGAGAGGGAGAAATCATACAGTACCCCAGTCCTTCCACTCCACCGTTGATCGCGGCACGACTTAACACATGACTTACAATCTCGTGTCACTTCAAGGAATGATAATGAAATTGGAGGATGGAGGGGGAAAAAAGACAGCCCAGCTTAAAAGGAACAAGGGAATCTCACACAGAAAATGTCATCTTCACTGTTGTGTAACTTCAATCTCATTGTCTTGTCTTTGGAGGAATTTGGATCATTGGGAGAGAAGCCTCCAATTGCAGCCCTCCGGTCCACCACATTGCTGGAGGAGCTGTGTTTCTTCACAAATGAACTGCACTCAGAGAAATGTCAGATTTAAGCTGTGGCTAATACTGTGCATCCATCAGTTAATGAATCTGGCTAATTAATCCAGCCTAGCAGCATTGTCAGTGGCTCAGTTCCTTTTGCAAATGTGAAAAGCTACTGTATCTGAAGCCAGCGCAAAGGGAAACGGAAGTTTATTATCGTTTCACATTGCAATGTGGCCTTTGCTAAAACCCAGGGACATTTTTTTCTCATAAGGGGCAGCTGCTTTTAAAATGACAGGACAGTGGATCTTATTTGGGAGAGAGGATGAAGTCTCCTAGTTGCTCAAGGGGTGGGCAGTAGTTGATGGTCAGAGAGAGCACTGCACAGCCAGCCCGTTTGCCCTCCCCATCAGCACCTCATGAAATATCTAGACTTTGCTCCATATTTTAATGGGGTGAGGGAGAGGGATGCGCAGTGTGGAGGCTGTGTGAGTGTGTGATGGTGGAGGGGAGTCCTCTGGAGAGTTGCGAGGGGAATGGTGGTCTATGCATCTCAGTGCTTATTTTTTGTGAAAGAAAGAGGAAAGAGAGAAATGGAAGGAACGAAAGGGAGAGCAAGAGAGATTATTCTCCTTTGGAATCTGGATTCTGGGGCACACAGGCCCAGGAGTCAGTCAATCTGGCCAGTCTGAGGGGGGCGGCTGGGCGGGGGGTCCTAGGAGGGCTGATTAGACGGATGCTCTCCCATCATCCATCTCGACAGGCTGGCGAAAATTGGCTAGCCCCTCGCAGGGTAGAGTTCATGGGGGGAGGCGGTGGGATAGGATGTGGAGCGGTGCACTGGATACCTGTCACAGCCTTTGGTCTGTTTCAGGATCTCAGCAGCAAATTAATAAAATATCGTTCCTGCTTCCCTTTACCTGCCGTGGCAGCTCTCCCTCTCGCCGCTCCTTCTCCCAGCTTGCACTGGCCCTTTGACCCC
The DNA here is from genome assembly GCF_020085105.1 of Siniperca chuatsi. NCBI lineage: Eukaryota > Metazoa > Chordata > Actinopteri > Centrarchiformes > Sinipercidae > Siniperca > Siniperca chuatsi. The sequence goes on along the minus strand of NC_058054.1, from coordinate 14,156,753 downwards.
TCCGACTACTGTGAGAGATGAGGAGCCCAGGCAGCCTGTGAGTGGGCCAGAGTGTCAGGGAGAAATAGGGAGAAACTCCAAACTCAAGACCTGGCAGAGAGAGAGAGCTTCCACTCCTCTCGCTGCTGGAAGACAGCTCCACTTCAGACAGACTGACAAACGACTGCCCCGTGTCAGTGAGACATTTTGTGTGATGCATGGGAAATGGCAACTGCAAACAAACGACTAAAAACAACTCCAACCTGCACTGTTTGTTGAAGGCTTTGACTATAGACTGTGAAAAAGGCAAATCTTACATCCAATGTTCTTATCTTAAGATAAAGATGGATCTATGAAAAAATAACTTTGAGATGGTCACAGTATAAATAAACTTGTGTTAAAATGTTTTTTCTGTATGAATGTGATAAGAAACATTATGTGCATGCATCTATATGAACTACATATGTGTTTAAGAGAGTGTGAGCATGCAGTCACATGGGACTGCCTTTAGAGCATGGCACAGGTTGAGCATAATGATCGCCTTATCCCCCAAGCTCATTCCTGCTCTCCTTTCATAACCCCCTGTTTCTCAACAAAGTGCCATAGGTCTTTCATGTTCTACTCTTGTCTCTTAACACAGAGTATAAAACAATATAATCATGCATGAAACAACACCTCTGGGAGAAGGAGATCACTTCATTCTAAAAAATGTCAAACAAAAAAAAGTAGGAAAACATCCCCAGGTTATTTGAGATTGTTTGCAGGTACCTGCTACAACCCTTGCTATATAGAGAACACGTGTACCAATGAGAGATGAAAATGTGATAAATAGGAAGCCTTGGCATGAATGAAAAGACTCCATGTTGGCAGTTTGGTGGAGCACGAGGCTTGTTAAATAACCTTCTCCGGGTTGGTTGATCAGGACTTGTTTTATTCATGGTTGCAGTGCTCAAATGACCAGCAGATAATGATCACATTCACCTTCCTCCTGGCAGACATACGCCTCTGTGTTTACAACCTGAATCTCAATATGAAAATCGTGGCCGATCAATCGGCAGCCAAGCCCTGGATACTTCCTCTGGCTACTCGCTAATACATAGTGCTGCTAATCCAAGTTTCAGGTAGATGTTCTTGAAGGATGTGGTCAGGAGCTATCGGTTTCTATCTTTGCTTTAAGGCAAATTAAGAATAATTTCAGTGATTGGATTGAACTCGATGGTTATAGACTACTCATATTTTAATGCTCAGTTTCAAAAGGTAATAGAAAAAGATCTGGATATGAGAAGTATGCCATGTGTACGGTAGAGAATCCCCCAAACAAAACAGAGCTGCTTGAAAACACCACCACAGTGAAATAATATAATAAGGTCTGTTTCATTTTTTCAGGTTCTCCAAGGACCAGAGAAAAAGATTGCTAGAAAATGGATTATCTCTCTAACATTGCAAGTTCATAAGTCCAACTACTAACTTTGTTGAAGGGCAGATACGGTCTCCCAGAAGACAAAGCTCATATTTAGCCATGAGGCCTCCTCTGTGATTAGGAGGGGAGATGCAGGCATATTGACTCAACTGTGTTTTTGCCTCTGCACTGTATGTAATTACCTCTTCAAAAACGAACATTCCACTAATCCTCTAATTCCAGATATTTTAGTGCTCTGCTGGTCTAATAAGCAAATCAAATCATATCTGCACATCACAAATGAGTTTTGGAAACGGACTGAAATAATTCCTTCTGAGTCTCTCATCCCAGCCAGGATGGAGGGGACAGCCGGAGTGCAGCGAGCGGTGTTTAGTGTTTGTTAAGCTGTCATGTGTGATTAGTGGTCACAGTTTCTGCTGGTGGAACCTTTTGCTCTACCAGCCCGAGGCTCACCTGTAACTCTGTCTGGAAGAAGAACTTCTGTGGGCACTGCGAGCAGTCGTAGATCTTATCCTCCTGGCCGTGTGCAGAGAAGATGTGCTGCTGAAGCTTATTGGCATGGACAAACACTGCTCACATACAGAGAAAGGAGACACAAGGACAGAAGAGAAGACATTTATTACTGTTGCAAATTTTAAAGACTTTCCAAGTGTTGTGCATATTGTGTTGTTCATATGTGGTATATTAGAGAAGAGCCTTGTTGCCTGCATCAAAGGAACAAAGGCAACATCATAATTGCATCTGCCTGAATAAAAATTGAAGACAGACTATGTCAAATGGCAAGGAAAATTACTTAATCACAAACAAATGAATGCACTATCAACAAGAGAAAACACATTGTTATGAGATATATAATTGAAAAAAAAACAGAGAACAATTTAGATGTTAACAGTGAAACTAGAGTGGTCATATTCATGGCACCAGCGCTAGCGAATGCATAATGTTTTGGGAATAATGATGCTCTTTATTTAGCAGTACTGTGGGGACAACAAGCCAGAAAATAAACAACCACAAAATATTGGCATGGCTTCAAGTGCAAAACATGGCCTCCATTAGTCTACATAGCTAATTATATTGACAATATAAATATTCATGGTGTTGCACTACTTATTCATGCAGACTCAGACTACATTCACCATCATATAAACACACAACTTGCTGGCACTTAAAACATATACCATACATTTGTGCTTTAATTAAGCCATAGTCCACACTGCTGAAAAGCTAAGGGGGATGCAATTGTGTGTGGGTCTTGAGAATATGAGTCTTGCATGTGTGTGTGTGTGTCTGCATTCTCCAAGGAGCACTTCAAACATGTCGTTTGTTATCCCAGACCCTTGTGCTTTAAGGATGGCTGTCTAATCTCAAAGGTCTGGATGCTCTGGAAAAGTTAGCATGTGGGGGCTTCATTTGAATTTCTTACAGCTCAAAATAACTTTTCTTCTAATGCATGCACCGTGGGGCCACAAGGAGAGAGAGGAAAAAAGCACAGCCACAAAAGGTGAGGTGTCTGTCGGAGATGGCTTTGGGGTCGCTGCAGCCCCGTGGCGGGGCTCTGCAACATTAACGTGTCCCAATTTGAGCTCACCTGGGAGAGCGGTTATTAATTATTGAGCTGCATACACTTGAGACGCACTCGGCTTCATTGAATGTCACACTCCTGACCTGGGAAATAAAAGTTTAGATTCAAAGCAGACACACTGTGGTGATGCTTTCAGACTGCTAATGCTTGGGTGACAGCTGTCTCTGGAACATGGCAGCATGTTAACCAGAAATGAACAAACCTCCTCTAATGAACAAACAACAACTCCATGGTCCATTTCTGAAACTAATGACCACAACAATATGAAGACAAACATAATTGCAGATAGATGGCTGGGTTTACAGTCTGTTGCAAAACATTTCCGCTCAAGGTTAAGGCCTCGGCTATCATGCACATTTGTGCCTCGGTTATGCTCCAAAAAAGATGACAATTTTCTTTGTGGGGAATACATGGCCTGAAAGAAAAAATGCGCTGATAAACAATAGCTTTTTCCTTTAGCAGTGTTTTGTCTGCATATACTGTACAGAAGCAGGTCACAGCAGCTGCAGGAAGCCTTCATTATGTCTTTGGCTAGAGGAGGAAAAAGTCAATACAGCAAAAATAAAAATGGATTTGAGACTTGGGGGGCCTTCAAATACTGTACAATAGGGCCAAACACAACTGAGATGTCAAGTTAGCTGCTGTTGCTCGCTGTTTACATGCATATCTGGTCCAGTTCCAGTAAGAGACACATTTAATCAGCTATGCATTTATCAATTTATAGCTCTGCATTCATTCATATGCAAGTGGACAATGACAGCTGATTTAAAGTGCCAGAGCCTAAAATGCACTAATGGCACCTACAAGTCTCCTGTAAGAACAATAAATATTGAATGGACTTATGACATTTAAGGCAAAGATGGTAATGGGAACTCAACAACTTTTTAGCTAATTTACATAGTTCAGACAGTTTTGACACTTTTAAAGGCTTGGGTTTTATTTATGATTACTAAAGATGATTGGAAAATTTAGTGTTTGCTAAAATAAACTGTGGTAAGTATTTAATTAGTTGTAAGACTAAAACTTAAGGCTCTTTCCTTGCCTTCATCATCGTTCTTCAAATTAGCATGCAACATGCAATAAAAGGATACGCTGAAATGGGCAATGAGGGGATTGTATTGGTATTTGGCAGCATGAGTCACATTTGAAATATGCCATTGCAATGCCCATTAAGAGGAGGGACAGAGGCATGTCTTCCTAGAGGGTTAAAATGAGGACACAGAGAAACGGAAAAGAAATAATCCAAAACCACATCCAAACAGGATCAGTGGCTGGCCATTTTGTCTCTCCCTGCTGAGAATGAGAGAGAATAAGGGAGAGAGAGAGAGAGAGAGAGAGAGAGAGCGAGAGAGAGAGAGAGAACTTTGTGGAGTTTGTTGGCCGTGGAACCAGAGCAGAGCGGAGCTGAACAGAGCACTGAGCCGGGTTGGGCGTCAGGGGTGTCAGGGCTGAGGGGGCTGAGGGGCCAAGGTCTCCTCGCTGTGGGGGATATTAAGCCCTCTGATTAGATCTCAGGGGCCGCCCATGGCAGACGTCTCCTTTACTACAGGCCCCAGCTCATCTTTATTTTGGCAGGGTGGTGCTCTCTGCAGGCTGCACTGCACCAATACTAAGCTGTTTGTGCAGGGAGGGAAAAAAAGTTTATCCTTTTTTCCCCCTTTCTCCTTTTCATTTATTTATTCGTCTAGCCTACATGTGTTCGTTTCTGCTTAATCCAAGAGTTCACAATGCAGAGGCCGATCCAAGTGTTTTGAGGCAACACAAACAAGTCGACTGTGCAAGTTGATTTGGAGCTATAAGCTCATAACTACTAATTTTGAGTTAAAGCTAAGCCTATGTCGGTTTTTTGGATGTAGTATGTTATCATTCTAACATCACGCACCAGCTGAATGTGGCCAGCAACTAAACAAAAGCCAATTAAACTACTGTATTTATCAGACTCTTGCGGATTTGAAAGCAGAGCATCCTGTAATTTTTCAAGTTTGTACTTCATGCTGTGACATAAGTAAAAGAAAAGCATATACACACGCACACACACATACACACACGTACGACTTTCATCAGGCACACTTTCTTCTGTTTTGTTTGTCTTAAGCACATATTCCCAATCACAATTTCCACACCAGCCCTCACTACTGCTCCTAAGGGTGCAGGCAGACACTTCTAGCTGCAGGCTCCCCCACTTCTGAAACCTGTCAAATCTGTCCTGGGAGAGTCAGCCTCTCTCTCATCATCCAGGGGCTTATGGACCTCTCTCCATTTACCCTCCCTCCCCTACACAGTTCTCTTTTCCTCCTTCTCTTCCCCCCTTTCATCTCACATCCAAACTTGCCAGTTGCAACCTTCTCAGCTTCCTCCAAGTTTTGTCTCCTTTTCTCCTCTATTTTGTCTCCCCTCATCTACCGTCTACGACTTACTTTTCCCCATACTTTCCTCCGGTCTGTTTTGTGGTACGATTTGTCCTGGATAATCAGGTATGTCAAAGAATGACAATCACTTCCTGCCTCCCACTGAGTTTTGGGTCACAGGAGGGGGGGGGGGTAGATCAAACTAAAACATGGGCATTGCGTAGGATGATCTTTTAAACAAAGAGTAACCTTGTTAATCGAGTGAACTCAATGACCCAGCCACTATTACTGCCACCACCTAGTTTGATCAAAGTTTTGCTTTTATGTTCAGAGTCATTATGTCTATAACAGGGATCCATTTAATCTGTAAATAAAGTTTTTGGAATAGTGCACGCACTGATTCATCAACAGCATCTCATCCACACTGACTAAACAATAATGTGAATTGAGAACCTCATAGCTAATTATAAAACGTATACTCTGGAAAAACCTGTTTATGTCCAGTAATGGAATGTAACAAATGCAGTTAATCAAGTACTGTATTCAAGCACAATTTCGAAGTACTTGAACATTACACTTCTACTCCACTACATTTCAGAGAGAAATATTGTACCCAAGATTAAACATACAAAATAGTATATGATACATTGCTATAAATGAAACTACCTAACAGTATATAAAGTAGTTAAAATTAGCTCCACTTTGAACAAGCTACAACATAAAAACACTGCTTATGTGTTAATGCATAACAATCCAGTAAAATATACATACATGGGGATAATTCTTCGTAATGTGTAGTTGTATTTGTATATTTTTGTACTTTTATTCCAATCCTGTCTCCTAGAAATTATGTGTATATACTACTAATTCATTTGCTAGTTACTTTTAAGGGAAACCAGGGGTTCCAATGTGTGATTAGTTTTATGCAACAAATGCACTTTGGTTAAGGTTAAGATAGGATAAATGTAAATAAGATAAACAAGTCCTGCCTTGTGCTTCAAGTCACTGTTGACTTTTTCAATGTTTAGAGACCAGCATCTTTCCCTAACTTATAATCATACAAAGTTAATCATGCTTTGATAACAGATATTGCAGGAAAACAAATTAAATAGTGTGTCAGTGAACATTCTTCTGAAGTGTTCAGTATAATTTATGTTTACATTATGTTGATAAAAAGCATCATCCTAGTGGCTGTACATTTCCTTCAAAATGTATTTTCTTTTACAAAATAGTCTAGGAAACAAGTGGTTGTAAACATTTTGAATGAAGGGCATGTTATAGAGTATTTTACCTTTGTTTCATTGCTACTTTTACTTACAGTAAATAAAAGTTCTGAATACTTTTATTACACATTCTGTATATGTATTAAAAGTAACAAAGATCTGTCAAATTGATCACATAATGAAAATGAAGCCTACATACATTCATCTAACAATATACTGTTAGTTTATGTTAGGGTGTAAAAGTATTGCATTTTCTCTACTTTATGTCAGGCTCAACCTGAAGAAAAATATTCAAGGACAGCTGTCAGCCAAACTCTCAGTTTCTTCTTCTCCTGCGAGTGCTCTGACTTCAGTGTGCCTGTCCCCTGCATCCCCAACAGAGGGAGGAATTTCAGTCCATCCATACTCTCCACTGCCTGCCTTCCCCACCACCATAGGCCTTCGCCCATCTGTCTGTCTGCTCTGCGACCACAGTCCTGAGGGTGTACTCTGTCTCCCCCTCCTCCCCTCGCCCTCCCAGCATCCCTCTCTCTCATGCGCCGTGATCGATATGGACGCGGAGGGAGAGGGGGGACCTGTCTGTCAAAGCCGGCGGTGGAAAATGAAGGCTCAGATGAAGGAGGCATGCTCTGTATATTAAATGCCCAGACCCCTGTGAGGGGTGGAGGGGGATTCGGGGTGGGGATATATCAATAGGCTTCTGCTAAAAGAGAGATAAGGCCAAAACAGCAATGAGAGAAGTAGAGGGGAGTAGAGGGAGGGGAGTGGAGAGAAAGAGAGATGAGGAAAATGAACAAGGAGCTGAGTAGTGAGGAGGATGAAGAGGTAAAATGTGAAAAAAGCAACATGGAAAATGTGAGCTAATGATGTTAATTGATGTAATAAGTAGAGGAGATACAAATTAGTTTTTTTTGGATGGATGGGGGGGCTTACAGGAAGCGCAAAAGAGGGAAATGAGCTGAGGACACAAAAAGTGCGAGGAAGAGTAAAGAGCTGAGAAGGGAGAAAGAGTGAAGAGCTGAAGTTAACGACTTTGCAGATTTCATTATAGAGATAGTTAACCCTGTTGACACTGAAGGAGGGCGCTATCCTCTCAGGAGGAGTCCGGTCCTTCCACCTCCACGCACAGAGACAGATGAGATCATTACAGCTATCAGCACTACTGCCATCCACAATTAGCACATCTCCTTTTCTTTCCCCACTCCTCCTTCCCCCATCTCCCCTCAGCTCACAGTGTCATCCCCCCTGCTCTCTTTCTTTTCCCCCTCTCACCTCATGACACTTCTCTGGCCTTGATTTGGAGGCAATTTGACTAAATAAAAAGCCACATGCAGCAAACTGCTCTCAGCTTTAGCCGACCTGCTTGCTTGACCTTTCCCAACTCATTTAGAACCAATTTGCCTTTTCACACATAAAAAAGACAGCATGGAAATGCAAAGCTTTGCATATTGAGAATGTACTGTAAATGTCACTGAAAAGTTAACATGTACATAAAGACCAACTTTCTACCTGTCCATTGGGTTGCAAATCCATGATACACAAATGCTCTCTTGTGCACAAATACATGGAGAATACACACCTGTAAAGCAGACCGGACACTTGAAGGTTCCTCCCATGCCCTCAAAGCTGTGCTCAATCAGGTGGCATTGAAGCTTCGCTGGTGAGTCGAATGACTGACTACAGAGCTTGCATTCATGGTTCAATCCTTCCTCTGCAGAGAAGAAACAACAAAAACACACAGAAAATCATAAGAAGGAAAATAAGCAGAGCATGCATGTCAGAGGTCTCACTCTGCCTTGTTTCTTTTCTTTTTTTGTTTTTTACTTATTTTTATTTAAATTCAACAAATTTGTGGCTAGTACTCCTGCCTGTGATTTTCATGACTCAGACAAGAAACAATATAACGTGTGAAGGGTTATTACTATTACAAAATTCTGAAATTCTGAAAAATAATTGAAAAAATACTTTCCAAAACCTTCATTTTATGTCACAAATCATCATATCACTTCTTCAGTGTACACTGGCCGCCAAGGCTATCAAAACAGCTCTACAATTTCAACATGCTCACATGTCAACATTTTTAATACAGAACACAACAGATTCTGAGTTTATCAGATTGGCATTAGAATTCCCTACACGTCTATCAAAACATTAGACTACCTCAGCCGAGGGCCACTGATCGTTCAGATTGTGAACCTGCACACTCATTTGCAGCAATCTGCTGATCTGCTGACTCAGACTTCCAGAGAACTTCCCATCTCCAGTGCGTCAATAAAAGGCCTATACACTCTGCCACTAGGCCGGACTAGTGCTCTATCAAACTCCTGCCAAACCTGACATTAGGCCAGCTACTGCAAGGGGGTGGGGTGGATACACCGGGGACTAATCTAGGGTTTATCCCCAGGTCTCTACAGCCCAGTGCCCACCACGTAGGCCCTGGGTACCAGAAGCATGAATACACAATCCATCTAACCAGCTGTGCCCGGCTCGAGCCCTGGAGGATCCAAGTAGAGGGTTAATCGAAGGTGCTTTAGGCAAATCTGGCAAAACATGTCTGCTGAAAAACAGTGCTGTACAAAAAATGGACAAGGCACTACCTGCTTTGTAAATTTTGTTTGTTTCCTATTTTTCCCCCCTCTTATAGAGTTATTTGTCTTTCAACCCCTAAAAGCTCACCTGAAACTCACCTTTTGTTTAAGGTTAGGTTTGTATTTATGGTTACTACTTTGTGTGTTTTATTTGTTCACCATCAACTTTCTATTTTTCTGTTTAGAATTTTTACTAAAAGCTCACCTGACAAAAGCTGTTTAACAATCTTAAAATACTGCGTAATAATGTGAAGAATGTAAAAAAAGCTTTGCCCATATCAATCATTTCAGCTGAAATGTTTTGAAACTGCTTGGTGTATGCATAATGGACCTTGTCACTTTACTTGAGGTATATAAAAAAGGTAGTATCTCAGTTTGTGCACCTATAGATTGATTCTGACTAATTCTGACAACTGCAACCCAATGACCCTTGGTATTTCCAGGAAGAGAGGGGAATGGAAACATCTCCTGCAGTGCCAAAAGAAACAGTGGGAGTGTATACATATTGAACCTTTTACTGTAACATATTACCACATGTTCTTTTACAATATTTTCTCAATAACATAAACATATGGCATGGTATATAACACAAGGTGGTGTCCACAGCATAAAAACAATGTTGTGCATCAGCACAAGCTCACAGATTTTGTTCCCTCATGACTGTCTGGTAAAAGGTAAAGGCTGATCAAAGCAGCTCAAGGCAGTTTGAAAGGGAACGAATTGATGGTGTGTTCTGCAATCATGCATTTGACAGATGAGATATTCTGTATCCTACATGTGCGTCTGAGTGTAGCAGCAGGCATCAGCAAAAGCGGGGGAGGAGGGTGGCACGAGTGCATCCACGCAGCCGTGCAAGAGGATCACTGCCCTCTTTGATCACCATTCAGTTTGCTTATCTGTGTGAGGGTGTACACTAAGGTCAAGCCTGCTGCAGGGTTCACAGATCTGTTCTTCTGCCATATGCGCGGCCCTAATTTGACCCTAGTGCACAACGCTGTCCCTTTGGAGTCCTGGCCTGCTTCATTATGCAGATAACTCTGCACCTGCCTGACTGACCTTGTGTGTGTGCATATGTGTGTTTATGTCTGTGAGCAGGTGCATCAGGGGAAAATGGCAAAGAGATATTAATACAGTATGCTTCAAATTTAAAGAATTAGGCTGTTGTTATTCAATATTTTTTTTTATTGTCAACAAATACCTTTAATAGATTAAAACCAACAATGTGTTAGTCCATCTCTCAATACTTACAACTTCCCTACTCTGTGGCTCTTGGTCCCAAGTCCATTCATTCTTATTGAAGACGAGTAACAAATAGATAGTTTTATAAAAAAAAAAGGCTCAGTAACTCCCTAAAACAGCGGGGTATTGTAGTTTTTACCAAACATTACATGCAAATATTGTGCATTCGTTGGGAACAATTTTTTTTCGGATTAATACACATTTGGTGCGCAAGCAGGATGGTGTATTTGGGACCGACTCAAAATAAATTACAGTGCCCATGTTCATCGTAATGAAGGAACATGTCACCCGTTGCAACGATGTTGCTCATTGACATGTTTTAATAGTTTCTGGACAATAATGGAGCTCTGAGGCACAGAGGAATGAGCTATCTCTACACAGGCAACACTTGTTAGTAGGATTAATTCAGTGTTGGGTTTTGGTCTTTTAATGGGATTTGTTGACAATAAAAAAAGTTAGCTAGTTGGAATACATATAATACAAGATGACTATATATATAGTGATAATGTGTCAAATTCTATTCATGATATAGTTCATTCACTACTTTCTTCATGTGTTTATATACAACTCTAAACTGAAAGAGTGCTACATAATATAAAGATAGATATATCTATATACAGATGGAAAGGGAAAAGTGGTTGAGAGAGCAAAAGAGGTTTGACTGAGAGTCTGTCATGAGTAAATTGTGCTCTGTTAGCCCCAGTAATGCAGCCTATGTAGGGCTGGGTTTGTATTCAGCAGTGTAATGGGTTGAATCAGGCTGGCAGCCTGTTTCTTAGTGAGAGCCAAGGGAGGAAGTCAGCTTGCTCGCCCCTATAGCTGCCTCATTGGGCTGAGGTCACTTCCTGTCGCTCCCATAGCCCTTCTCTAGGGCTGCCCAATCAGCATGGCCTTGCGTGAGCCCCCACCCCTCTCTATGCACTGAGCAGACTCTGGATATAGTTACAGGGCCACAGGGGACTGTCAGCTCTCTCTCTCTATCCTCATCTCGCTCTCTCTCCCTCCTCCGACTCTCTGTTTCCGAGTCTCCCGAGTGTTCTCCGCTGCCACCACCCTGTCCCCCTGCACTCCTAAGAAAATCCTTTAGATGAGACCTGCTCCTGTGCCTGCTCCCTCTAAGCATCCCTGACACCAGCAAAGTAAGCCCATCTGCATATCCACAGGGCCTTGCGTTCCTGTGGCTCATGGTTTATGTATTTCACAGCTCCTTAAAACACAAACGCCTAATATCTCTCCCATGTGGAGGACAGGAGAGGGAGAGGGAGAGGGAGAGAGGAAAAACTACTCTCAAAAAGAATGGTCTTTATTTCTCTGCGCTGTTTGCTTTTTTATCCGGGCTGAAGTTCATGTGCTGTTGAAGGTTGTTTGGGACACTGGGGCTTGCAGGTCTGGCTTGCGTAGTTTAGTGAACTCTTTATATAACAACGATACAGCTGCAGCATATTGAATTCTGTAAGTAGGCAGTGGTCAAGGTATCTGTGAATTTGACAGAGACGTCTTAGTTTGCTTAGAGTATAAATGCACAGCCATCAACTGACAGTGAGTAAAAGACTGAAACTAAAATAACTAAAGACAGTCTAACTTTCTGTTAATAATGTGTAGTTAAGTATAACGCAGGGCATTGCTTAATTAAAAACTCTCCCTCAGCTTATTCCATTCCAACACCACCACTCCCTCCACCACCACTGCCCCTTACTCTATTTAAACAATTCTACTGAGAAGCAGTTTGAATTAGAGGGGAATTCAGGATCACTTTTAGCATTTGGCTTTGGAAGAGAAAAATCTGATACTTAGATTTACACCCCTCTCTGGGGCATAGTGAATGGTTCTCTGAAGCTCACTCTTAGAGGGACCCATGCTGCTTGTGTCACCAAAGCAGCACACTCTAACAAATGATATTAAGGACATCAATCAAGACACTTATTTGCTGAAAGTAATGAGTAAACAAGTGGAAGAACAAATTGAGAATATTTAGTAGGCAGGAATGGGTTGTTTTGGAAAAGCCACAGACAAAACCAACATAGTAATCAAAGCTGGTCCAATCAAACTAATAGGCCAATGCAATACCAAGTTTCCAAACTGCCAAACCTTGTCATAAAGGCAGAAATACCTGCTTGGAGTGATCTTGTTTATGAGGAATTTCACCTTTAGCGAGAGTTTGTTTTCCATTCTACCATCTGTTTCATAATATTCAGCCTGATGTTGAAGCTGTATGTTAATAAACTAAGAAGATTTGGTTTTCAGTGGACTCACTGCTGTATATACAACCCACTACGGGATTGTGGAGGGTAGCAGAGTAGACAGCTTCAGGCCTGTAAACAGTAGGTGGGTTTACTTCTCTCTTCTCTCCGCGGGAACTATCCATTAACAGATAATGGGGGGGAAATCAGAGTGATTAAGGCCCAGGGAATTATGGGTGAATACAAATTGACTCCACCTCTGTGTGGTGTGCTCTCTTGAGGTAGAAGCACCGCTCATAAGGAACAAACTCATTTCAGAAGTACTACAAGGCCCATTAAGGCCTGGAGAATGCTATGGATGGGGGTAGGAAGGTGGTAGGTGGGAGCGCAAAGGGATGGACTCCCCCTGGACCAAAGCTGATTGGAGAACTGGCGCCTGGGGGGAACATTACTAATATCTATTTCCTGCCTCCACAGTTTGAGAAGGACAGAGTGAATCAAGTGCAAAATGTAAAAATTTAAGTACAAGATTTAATCATGGCACTTTGAAAAGTCACCCCATTCTATCAAGGAGTTAATGTGTTACATGAACAGTGATGGAAATGTGGTCGAGTGCTAGCTAATAAAATAAAATAGATTGGAAAACTACCACAGCATGAAAGAAGAAGCTTTACTCCAGTTTGCCTGTAGGGAAGTGGGCATGTAAAAGACATATTCTGTGTCTGCAAGAGAAAAGTGAAAGATAAGCTAAGCAAGGTACCAAAGCTCATGTCAGGGTCCCAAGTTCAGTGCACGACTGATGCTGTTTTCCAACCTCCAGAGGGAGAAGGAGGGTTGAGGCGAGATTGTTGGCTGTGACATGTCAGTAGTGGTGACGCCCTCGCACAGCAAGAGCAAAGGATTCTGGGGGAACATGTCTCTGGGAGAATGTCAGCTCTGATGCATGGCAGCTCGTTGGAGGTGCTAATCAGAGCAGGGCTAGGCTCATGCGAGGATCAGCCACTCAGCGCCTACATTAACCGCCTCACAGCTCCCCTGGCTACCGGGCCAGAGGTAGAAACACCAAACTGACAGGTTTTTGTGTCGAGATAAACATGCGTAACGCTTGAATGGTTGTTACAAAAGGTTTAGCCGACTAGAACACCTTTTGGAGTTCACAAAACATGGGGGACAAAAACATAAGGACACTCCCTAACATAAATGCACTGAGCAGACATTTCCACTTGAGTTATTTGCCAAGACCCCCTGTGCATATGTTTATATGTGCATATGTTCTTTTTTTAAAAACTTTTCTTTACGTTTGTAGCAGCAAATAAATCAACTAAAGTCAATAATCATTGTTGAAGAATTTATATTAGATACTTAAGAGAAAAAAGACAGCTTTATGCTGCATTAGTATTATTATGTTAAACCATTTTATACCAGAAGACCTGAGACCAGGTGTATAAATGATATACACAAAATAAATTTGCATGTGCCACTTCCTGTACCGAGCCTGGTATTTATGAAGAATCTGCTGTGTTTCTCTATGCACGGCGTACATTAGGCATTTACAAGCTTTTATGACTCAGCTGTGTTATGGCAACATGGCAAACAGTGGTATAATATCAAAGAGAAAATTAGAGGGACATTATATGTTTATATTTCACATTCTACAAGCATTTTTTTTATTCGAGAACAAGTAAATGAACACAGTGTCACTTAAATCCTGTAGCACAAGATATTTCAAGATATGTACAGTATTAAATTTTGGAGGGCTTTATAAAATGGCCAAAAGAGTGAAAAAAGTGTATATTTTATATTTTGTGCATATAAGTAGTTTTGTTTTTTTAAACTGCACTGAATTTAATGTATCATCCTGCAGCCTGCCAAGGGGAAACTAGCTGGTAAAACCAGATGAAGCTGGTGTTTCAGCAGGATTTGGCACTACTGTATGCTTTGAAGGATAGTCTGCCATTTTGTGTTACGCCTGGACCACATTGCCTGCTATTCATACTGCTGAAACCCACAATGGCTAAAACCCGGTCAAATGAACAGTGTGTAGGTCACAGAGGCAGAGGAAAAGAAAAAAAAAATGAAGGGAGAAATCCACAACAACAAAGGCAAAAGCCGAATACTTGTTAACGTATGATGTGTAGGCGCTGCAGCTGCAGGCAGGTATGGAGGTCCATTGGGGACAAACAGTGCAGGCTGCTGAGATGGATTGCATGGGAGTGCCGGACCCCCTGCAGCCACACAAACACCATTCTGCACTGAAATGTTCTAATTTACTCTATACATGCCTATTCTAAACTGCTGGGCTTTTTCTTGTTAGAAGGAAATAAAGGTCAAGTGACTACGCCCTGACTTTCCAAGACTCTCTTATGCTCAATGAAAGTTGCTATGCAATGTGAGAAAAAAATTACAAACAAGCAAAGAAACAGTAAAATGGGCAAAGAAAAACTTTCTGTCAAGCAAAGAGGAGAGAAGAAATGAGGTGTGAATCTGACCAGAATCTCTTTCGGCTCTCAAAAGAGTGAGAGGCCTGAATGTAAAAAGTTAATTATGGGCACATGCCCGGCTTTTTTCACTAGCCTCACTGTGGCATTGTCAGGCTGAGGTATGTGGCTCTATGGGGTCTGTGGTCCACACAAAGGAGTCGGGAAAGAGAGCGTTGCGGAGAGGCCCCTTGGCTGAGCTCACAGCATGGAACACTGTACAATTAGCCAGCCCCTGCGTTCTGCCGGCTTATAATTATCAGTGCTTGCCTTAATTGACTCCCTTAGCCTGCTGCAGAGGGACCCCCCCTCATACCCCCTTCCCCTGTGCTCGACGCAGGCCGCGGAGTGCCACACCGGGCTCTCCAAAGTCATTTAGAAAAGCGCTCATATTTTCGACACAAAAAAGGGGGAACATTTGGTGAGAGAGAATTCATCATCAGGTGTCTAGAGGTTTTCCTTAATAGAAAAGCTGAGTCCCACTGAGTGCGCTCCATGTAGCGGCCAGCCACGCATGCTCAGGACCAGCAAGCCGCCATTCGCAGCGGGCCACGAGACATTAGCATAATTTTATATAACACAGGCACCCGCACTGGAAATTTAATACATCTCAGCAAATACGAGACAGGCGTTTTGCATAATTTTTTTTCTCATTCCCCACCTAGCTTCCTCTCTCCCTTCTATCTCTCTGTCCTCACTCCATGTCTCTCTCCTGTCTCGTCTTCCTCTTGCCTCAATCCCTCTCTCTCTTGCTGCCACTCTCCTTTGCCCCCGCCCTCCAACACAACCACCCCTCTCTCTTCGCCCCATGGTGCTGCTCTCACTAGGAGAGGGGAAGTTCATTACCTCAGCTAAATCAGAATTAGTCCCTTCATTTTGACGGGGCGAACTTCATTAGAAAGGCCCTTCCTTAATCCAGCAGGGAGAACTGATGAATCTACATGGGGGCAATAATTTGCTTCACACAGCACATTCAGCCACTTCCTCCACACTGTTTCCCCCTTCCTTTTCTCTGTCTATCTGGCTTTATGTACTTATGATTATATTTTTATTAGATCTACAGCAAAAAACCTGAGAAAGGAAAACACCTGCATATCATTAACTAATGGCAACAGAGAGGGTGTAAAGAATGAGTTATGCTGTTTGGAATGTCCCGTCTCCCCAACAGGCTTCAGGGCCTCTGGAGCAGCCATAGCTGACTTGGCCGACACTCAAACACAGGATGAGTGAGCACGGCCAACAGCAGACTGGGTCTGAGGTAACTATTCAAGATGATTTTACAATGGCATGATTGTGTTCTAGTGTTTTAAGATACACAAATCTTTGCTATATATGTGGTTATAGTAGGTAGAATGAAAAAACAGACATATGGATAAATGATTTGCTATTATGAAAGTAAGAATCCTGCATCCTTTGTTTTTTAATTTTCTTTTTCTAAAGCCTACACAACACACAGTTTTGCAAGATCCTTAGAACAAACTAGAGAGCGAAGAGATGTGAATCAGGACAGACAGCCCCTGACTGCCATACCACAGCGCCTGGTGTCAAACAGATGTGCAGCTTGGCAGCTACACTCCGCAGAAAACAGAGAGCCCACGGATTCCAGGGTGGCGTTGAGTCGTGCTGCCTTCCCCCCTCTCACCACTCCGCCGTCCCCCAACAGTCCCAACTCCCCCACACTGTGCCCCTGCAGTCTCCCTCCCTCATCACCTCCACACAGGGGTCCCCTGACTGGTAATCTCGTCCCTCGAATGTGAAATCTCCGACAGCGATGCCCTGCGCTTTTACCCCCTACCTCCGTGGCTGATGGGTAAATTGGAATGGCGCACCCTGCTGGCACCGAGAGCTCTGAACAGACAGCAGTACACACATGCTGAGGCACCCCTCACACGCTCTGTCTAATATAGTGGACATGCACACTCTCTCCAAGCTGCAATATCCATGCACAGACACACATCCACGCACAGATGTACACATGGGAACAAACACACGTACACACAGTCACACATTCACAAAGGCTTCAGGTAAATCACATACACAGCCTCATAAACATACACACATACAGATGTAAGGTAAGTGTTCCATGCATGATCTGTTCGTCCTCATCTGCATAAAGATTGAATATATGATAAATAAACAGATACTAGGAACTGAGTCAATATAGGTTCAAATTTAAATGTGCATCTGGAAAGGCTTAGCTTGGGTCCTTTTGCAGAAACTGCACCTGACTTCTGTTGCCACAGTTTCTATTATGTGTACAGTATAAGACAGAACACACATAAAAGAAAAACTCTATAAACTGCAGAGTAAAAGAGCACATAGCTAGGGCCACAGCATGTATAATAAGCACCGCCAACTTGCCGTTTTTCAATAAGCATACTGTAAAACATTAATAAGAGGCTCTCTGTGTTTTTTAAACGTGGCCAGGCATCAGGGTAGGATTTCCCAGAGGGCTGGTTTAGTTGTACAAGGCTTCCACTCCATCTATCTGTCTGTTTTTCTCCTCAGTCGATGCTCTGAAGCATGTGTGAACGGTTGAGTCCACCCTCAAATCGCAGGGACGTCCTGAAATAGTCAGTGGGACCTGAAGGGGCTAAAGATCACTGCAGAAGAAGCCACAGAGGCCTTCCTGTCAAAGGCAGTGCTTTCAGGGGGCCAGGGGTGAGGGGAAGCCAGAGGGAGAGAGCCAGAGACATGACATACATTTCATTACACTTAAACCAACTGTGGGTTCAACTCAGAGCCCTGGATTTCCAATGGCGTCTCAAAGGATGGAGTAAGTGGAGGTATAAGAGAATGGTTTTTACAAAGAACACAATGGGTAGGTGGACAAAGGCAGGCAGCTGGACTAATTGCTTGGGGGCTTGTAGGAATATTTTTCTAAGTACGTCTGTTTAAAGCTCAATTTGGTGGAGTACGTCACTCTGGTGAACATTAAATGCTTAAAATGTAAATCTCCTCACTCCAGCAGCAATTAGAAGGGATATTATGATTAAGAGGTATATTTCACAACTTTTACATATACTGTATTTGTAATTTATCTTTTAATATCTTAATGTTTTTTCTATAATTACAGATACTATCATACATTTCTTTATGTTTTTGTCAGTACAGCATCAAAAGAATCTCCTCTCCTCACCTCACCTCTTCTCTCATATCGTCTCCTCTCCTCACCTTTCTTCCATGTTCACTGCCGGCTCTGTTTAATTTCTGCCTACAAACACAACCTTAGATGGGCCTGAGACGAGAGAGGAGAAAACAGTACTTATCCCAGACTTCGCAAAAGTGGTCTTTTCAGCGAGAGCTCTCCTGGCCTTGTAGAGAGACTACTTGTCCATTAAGACTGTCAGAGGATGCTCTCAGAAATGAGAGGCCATATCTTTGGAGAGGTCCACAGGGAGCATGCACAGACGGGGGCTGGGGTTAAAGGAGAGTGAGCTGGATGGGTGTAGTGTAGTGGCCAATTCTGCACAGGTTAAGGGAATCTGCAGCCTGACTCTGCTTCCTGGCTTTTGGGGTGTACATTCTCTGTCAGCGACATACTGTAAAAGACACACTTCCCATCATCACTGCTACATTATGGAAAATATCATTTGCAGTCTAACCTACTTTGCTTTACAAAGAAATGTCTATTTAAAATTCCTTGGAGTATTATTAAAAGGGCTATAGAATTACAAAACACTATTATTATTGCTCGCTTGGGGGGAGCCCTCGCTCATTAAGCTTCTAAGATGTCGTGGGTTTTGATTATTCTATCAGCTTCATTCTCTTATTATAGTGACAAACTCCTGCTATTTTGTTGCCAATCTCCTTCCAGCTGTCATATCTTTTGAAAGATCACAAAACCTTTCAAACACACTTGTGATATGTCTTCAGATTCACAAGACATCGCTTGATTCCCCCATTGAATTTGTAGGATTAACTCGAGGAAGAAACGTCTCATATTTCTTAACTGGTTGCTACGTCTGACATCAGAGTGTATGAGATTCTAGCATACTGGTATTGTCCAGGGGAGGGAACCCTCACTCTAACCGTCAGCGCATCTCCAAGTGGAACAGAGATGATTAAAACACACCATGGCTGTGACTGACAGACTCCCCACCGCTTCTAGAAGATGACATGTCTCCAAGTCACACAGAAAAGCAACTCCTCTAATTTTAACTCTGACTACAACACCGACCCCCTCTGTCAAAACCCACAAAAAACAGCCATGCTGAGATTCTTAACCACAATAAAAGTGATAACAACTAAACAGAGAAATAAGTTTAAAAACAACAATGGGGAGGGAGGAGACAAAAGGGGTGAGAAGGCACCATTTCCCTCTGGTGCACACAAACAGCAGGAACCTGTGAGCTTGTGACAACACCTTCAAACATTTCTGTT
Source organism: Siniperca chuatsi (assembly GCF_020085105.1). NCBI lineage: Eukaryota > Metazoa > Chordata > Actinopteri > Centrarchiformes > Sinipercidae > Siniperca > Siniperca chuatsi. Next base: position 14,137,334 of record NC_058054.1, on the reverse strand, counting down.
ACTTTCACAGAAATATCTGATGCTGATGTTCCAATGTGATGCTTCCGCAGCAGCTTGTCCCAGTGCACATACGACTTGGCAAGCTCTTGGATACCAAAAAGAAAAAAAACACTCTCCTAATGGACTGTGTTTGACATTTGTCATGACAGGAATACAGTGAGAAGAGAAAAGAAAAGAGGAGTGAGAGGTGGGAGGGGAAGAGGAAAATGGAGGAGTGGCAGAGGGTGATCAATGTGTGAAATTGTATGTGTGAAAAAAATAATTCGCCATTCTCTGGGTTTGTAGCAATTTTCTTTTTTTCACAATAAGGAGGACAGAGGGGGGCTTCCTGTTATTGTCACGTTGTGTAGAGAGCTCAGGGTCGCGTACTAAATGATTCACAGAAAACGGAATCTTTTACATTGGCGTCAGCAATTCAGCCAGGCGCCCTTGTGGGGGAATTCTTTTTGTGTGTTTTTATTGAAGTCTGCACTGAGCGCGCCCAAAAGCTCTGACAGGGGGCCCCCGAGGGCGCTTGTCTTCACCTCCAAATCATAAGATGGAGAGACGAATCTCCCTCTGTGCTCTCAATTATACCCCTCAACACCCCCTCTCACACACAGACTCGCAACCCTGCCTTCCCCACCCAAAAAATAAAACAGAGGCAAAGAAGAAAAGCCTTCAGTAATACAGTCCCAGTGGAGGGCTCCACGATCGCTCTGCGCTGCTGGAACAGCTGACAGGCTCATTGCGGCGAGTCCATTCCCTGCGGTCTATCAGCCAGTGTTGGTGCTACAGCATGACGGTTAGTACTTCTCTGGGGATGGGCCTCCTTTGCTTGCCCCTACGTGCCCCTCACATGACAGGCCCCTCCTCTGACCCATGGAAGCACCGTGGCTTTGCCCCAATTACTGCTGCGGGTAGGTGGAACTCTGGGTTACGTGCCCCCTCATGTCTCTTTACCTCTCCCATTCATCGGGGAGAACCCATCTGAGGCTCCTGGCACATTCAGAGGAGGTTGGGGGGGACCGGCATACGGGGTAGAAGGACATGTGGGTGTTGCAAAAGGGTTGGTGTAATTTGATCGGAGGGCACAGCTGCATAAACAGGGGTATCGAGGAATTTCTGTCTGCTTGATGGAATTGACTGTGCATGAATGGCCCCTCTTTCCCCCCAAAATGGGCCATTTTCCACATGTCTCAATGAATATGACAACCTCTCCAGCAATATGAGTGTAATACTGGAACTGCAACACCAGCTAGGGGTAGCTTGAGTCTATTCTCGAGCTGTGAAATTCTCCCTCTCTGGCTGTCTTTGCTAAAGACCTCATCCAAGTCCTGCTGCCTGACCTGTCAAAAGCAGCCCCATCCTCTCTAAAATGCCGAAACAAAATAAACCAACAACCGCTGGCAGGGTCAGAGGGCAGCTGCTCTGGGTGCCTGGACTCTGGCGGGCCCTCTGATTGGTGGAAAGGGCAGTGAGTAAAAGGGAATCTTTTCAAAGTGAAATCTCCAGCTGATGGCTTAGAGCTCCACACCCCACAGTTTGTTTCTCTTGCTGCTGTCAGGAGTTTTGCCCGAGCCATTTGGAAGGATTAGAAAAAGTGGGGGAAGAAAAACTCAACTGAGCAGATCGTGTGTACTGTAGGGTCTGAGTGATGGCTCCAGGACCCCTCGGAGAGTGATAAACCTTTGACCTTGACAGCCCCCTGTGGTGACCCCTGACCTCTGGCTTTGTGCCACAGACTCAGTGAGACAGGTGCAGACCAGGCAAAATCTCTCTCATCTGACCTACCTGTCCTGATGGTCTGGACTCTCAAACTATGCAAGGAATATCTATCACTTACCAGAGGTACAACAGCTGATGTTACTGAGCATGGCAAGCATGCAAATATTAGATTGTGACAAAAATGCTGTATAGCAGAATACAGTCATACTGCATTTACTAAACCAGTACTGCAAAATGTGTATCAATAGATTATTATATGAAACATCTAGAATGAAACAGCTAAAAGGGAAATGGGAGAAACTCATGGCACAGAGGCTCTAAATGGAAGCTGAGCATTGGCTGAGCATTCAGTTTACAAATGGATTAAGGTCCATTTTAAAAAAGCACTTTGTGAAATAATACACGTTATGTAAGAAATATATTATTATTAGGCATGTGGTGAGTGGAGGCACAATGACACGTCACGCGGCCTCGTTTTCTGCTCCACAGCGGGCACTAGCTCCAAGGTCGCGCCAGTCCGCGCCAGTCTTTCTGCAGATCCATTTCCTCTCCCTAGGCACTTCCCTCATGTTGTTGGCCCAGTGATTCAGTGCCTTGCATTAAGAGCAATTCACCTGCCTCCGGCGTCCCAACGGCACAGGTCCCCTAGGGAAACCAGGTGGAGCATAAAAAAGTTCCACATATGGTAAAGTCAAGCTGCTCGGAGGCTGCCGGGTGTCTGCTGTGGGGATAGAGGCTCCTAAAAGGCCCAGCTGGTACTTGGAAAAGGGCTTCTGCATTACTACACCTCAGTGTCTGTTTGGGCTCCCCTTTGGAAAGTGTTGGCCGGCGCACATGACCAGCCATTTTAGATTTCTCCCTCTACCCTGCCTCATCCCTCGCTCCCTCCCGCCTTCCAACTGGTTCTGTATCCAATTGAACATTTGGTCCTCCACTGCTGGTTAATCAAATTCCTCCATCTGGCCCCCTATCCCTGTGGAACACAAAAGGTGCAGCCTGAGCCCGGGTCCAAGTGCATATTGGGAGGGAGGAGGGGGATGGAGACAGGGACTGCCTACCTAACTTACACAGCCCAGTCAACTAGATCAGGTAAAGAGCACGAGGCCAGGCCTGATCGTTTTGGGCAAACAGGAACAGCTTGGGACTAAGTATCAGAGCCCTGCTGTTCATATAGAGCTCAGGGACGGCAGCGGGTTCATATGACAGTAGGAGGGTTTTATGAGCTAATACCTCCACATACACTGTAGAATACAGAATAGTGTGGATCCTAAGTACTACTGGCTACAACAGAAGGGAAGCACTGCCCTGACACTGATGTTATTTAGTCTCCGTGGCAGTAGAGGGCGCTGCTCTTGGAAAACACTGCCCAGGAACAAAGAAAAAAGGAAGAAAAAGGGAATAAAGACATTTATTTATGTTAAAATTGCAAGTTTGCTCGTTGTCTTCTTACACTGCTTCCTTGAGTTCAAAGTAGCAGTGTGCCAGTAACTAAGCAGTGTCTAAGCCTGTACTCTGATCAGAAAGAGCTATCTTAAGATATCACACAAAGCCAGGAGTGATGTTTTAATCCCCTAGAGAGACTGTGTAGCCTTCACAAAATATCTCCTTAACTACATATTTATTAGAAGAGACCTTTCAAAAAGCAGTCCTGCCGCATGTAGTTAAACAGGTTTTGAAGTGCAGTCACTTTCACAAAATGCTTCCCTTACAACTGTGACATATCCAGCTGATCACGTTTGCTCTTTATTCTGATTCAGCTGGAGAACTTGAGGTGAGGTGAAGACGGGGACATAAATTGAGTCACAGATACAGAAACACATGGCATCTCAAGTGCTAGCTCTACCCATCCATAATATCTATTGTATGATTTCTATTCATGTCCAACCATCCTTTCCCCTGCCAGGTGGCAAAACATGTGTCAATAATTAAACTGCTTTTACATAACAGGATACAGGAACACAATGCAATTTGCTCCCCATATTTCATTGGGCCTTTATGAAAGCACATGAGAGAGTGTAATTAATCAAACCACTGGAATATGTGAACGGCAATTTCCACTTAATGGCACTTACAGGGATTGGGTCCCTTAAGCACCACGTTCTGTCTACCAAACGAGCGGGATTCATTTTCATCTTCATAGTTCAGACAATAAAACCTGGTGTGGATGTTAAACAACACCCATTTAACATTAGGAAATCTGAAAACAACATCAGATTGGGTCCATGTGGCCTGGTCTCATGCTTTTGGATGCACCATAATTGTGATATGCTTAGCTCAAGTTAAGGATGAATTGATACAGTCATTTGTGTATGATTGTTATGCTTGGACTTCAGAAATGAATTATTTTTAATGATCTTGCTTTGACCTCAAACCTGAGTGTATGTTCTACATTCACTTAACCACAGGAGGCTAACCGCCTCCCAGCCAGGGACAGGAAGAGGATCATTCACTGCTTTTAGTGGCTTTCTGAGAGAAGATGGTCCTAGTCTAAATGGCACCCATGTCCCTAAAAGTGTTTCTCTCTCCCCCCCTCTCTTTCTCTCTCCCTCTGTCTCTCCAAAGACTTCTCTAAGTGCAGCATCTTGTTTCAGTAATTCAGCCAGGGCAGAGACAGTGGAGAGAGGAAAGTAATCGATTTCTCTCTCATTTGGTTCCTCCTAGACTTGCTGTAAAGCCTCTTGGGGAGTTCTGGACTATTGGACAGGACAATGTTATGGGAAAGAGTGTCATTGCATTTAAGGTCATCTTTACACCAAGGTTTCATTTTGAATGTATTTTCATTGGTGTATAGAACAAAGTAGACAAACAAACAATGCTGCCGCCATTTCCAGGATGGCAGACATCAAGATATACCCTCCCTTTTCATAACAGCATCGCCATTCTGAATGAGAGAGAAATATCATATGCTACAGCAATATGATCCACTGCAGAGATACACTGAAAACGGTTGCTTGGTACGGTAAGGTCCATAGGTAAACCTTGTGTCTATAAAAAGACCCCATTATTAAATAATTTAGAGGAAATGCCTTTGCTGTATGATTACTATTTTGGGTTCATGCTTCACATCATCTTTCCAAAAGGAGTAAAGAAAAAGAAGAGTGGAAAGAGAAACAGCCAAATGACATGGAAGATTGGGGGTGGAATAATATGGTGCTTTCATACTGTGAGTTTCTGAGTTTCACTGCAAATTTAGACATCCACAATTTTAAATAAATTCCATCTATTTTTCTCCCATATTGAATACTGGCATTAAGGCTGAGCACATCATGCATTACTATTGAGTTTGGTTGTATTACTGTAACATGGCTGCTTATGAAATAACTTATTTTTTAAGGGAAGAATTTATGTTGTGTTTTTATAAGTATTACAAGTATTTCTTGATGAAGTTCAAATAGCAAATTCCAAAAGTATATTTTATATTTTAGAATGAATCTATTATGTGTACATGTTATTTGAATAATCTGCATTAGAGGTATGGTGAGTCAGTCTGTTGTATCTCACCATGTGGCATGTACTGTGTATCAACAGTAAAAAAAATCCAGCTGAAATCCAGCTGAAAACAGCAGGGAAAATACCCCTGTCCCCTTATGACTTAGCATTATTGGGCAGTGCCAGTGAAGTCTTCCCTCAGCTTTTCCGCCTCCCACCCTGGCCTCATCAACAGGTTTGTGGTTGGTTTAGCCCCTGTCTCCAGTTTGCATCTCCTCTGCATTTGGGCCCTTTACGGTTTCTAATCATTCATTCTGTGTTTCAAACCCATGCCAGCCAGCTAAATTCTTAATAACGGTCAGTAACTCTCAGGTTGAGCTCCCATTCATTTACATCTGATTGAGGTATTCTTGTACAAACCAATTAAAAATGCAATACAACTACCTGCAGATCTTGGCATGCATTATTTCCAAAATCGAGACCAATCTTGTGCGTCATTAAGAGTGTGGCAGCTGCAATACAAACAAGACAAATCTATCTATTGTTTATTACCTCCTCAGGCTTTTTACCCAGAGGGCAGAATAAGAGAGGGAGGGGCAGAGGTCAGCGTAATTACCATTCACTCCCTCCTTGGAGTCAGACAGTGCTAAGACATGCATTGGCAAATTCCATGGCAGCATCGTATATCACATTACCATAAAGCCCCATAGAGCTAACCTTTGTTCAATTCCATTTGATTCTAAGAGAGGAAAACAGTTTCACTGACAGCCTCATCCACCCTCAGTGTTTCATGAGTTCAGTTGTTTGTCTTTCAGTCTTGTGACTGCTCTTGCTAAAGATGTGCTATTCCAAAAATAAAGCGTCAGGGGACGTGGGGGATCATTGAATCATCCTGGGTAGAATATCACATCATCTGGAGAGCTTCGAGGTTCAGTCTCAAACTATGCCTGAGAAAAAAGACAGTTCGTCTTGAAAATAATACACAGCATTTAGCTCCAAGCCACTCTGTATACACAGTCTAATTCAATAAGTATGCATTTCTATGGTTGCTCACTTTCTGATTAATAGTTACATTGATTTAAATTTTTTCTGTGACACTTAATGGTGTGCCCCTGGTATTATAGAATTCACCTGGAAGCACTCACCATTTTGGCTTCTGTTGACAAACAACAAAGTGCTAGCATTTGCAGCATCAGTACACTCTAATATGCCTGTTGACTGAAAATGAGAGCACCAGTGCTGACAGAATGTGAAATACTGTTGCTGAGCAGAGGAGGCTTAGTGGCGATGTCTTCAGTCATGCTTAAAACCAATGGCTTTGGCTCTCTGTGGCAATCTTTAGGCGACGCAAAGGACAAATGTTGCTACAGAGGATGAAAGAAATGTAAAGATGAGAAGGAGCAAGTAGTAAGCAGACACAGAGAGACAAACACGTAGAGGAGAGAAATGTAGACAACATAAACCAAAGAAATAAAAACACAGGAGTGGGCAAAGAGAGCAAAAGAGAAGGAAAGTGGAACGATAGAAAAAGAAAGAAAGAAAGAAAAGAGATCTGTGAATTTCCCCTTCCTCCCTTGAGACCTCCCTTGATGCCAAGCATTCATCATCCAGCCTCTAATATCAGTTATTCTGTGGCTCCTCTGCTTACAGCAGAATTAATTTCTGCTTTAATTACTCTCATCGGCGGAATGCTGATGAAGGAGAGGGACGAGGCATTCTGGGACTCGGGCCTCATTCCACCGCTTTAATTTGAATGAATTCCACCCGGAGACGCTGGCAAACAACTGGCAGCCGAGCCCGGGGAGCCACTCTGGGACTGCACAGAAGAGCTGCAGCCATGGCCCCCACCAACCTAGCTACCTTGTGTGTGTGTGCTTGTGTGTATTATGTGGAGCACATTGATTGTGCGTGAGGCTGAGCGCTGAAGTGAAAAGGTAGGGAGAAAGAACACACAAGACGGGGAAAAGAGAAAAAAAGGATTGATGGATTGAGTGATGAGTGTGTGTACAGTATGCGAATATGTTTACAGTGCTTGTGTATGAGTGTGTATGTGCCTTAGTGTGTGCACAGTGTGTGCACAGTGTGTGCATGTTTGCATTCACATAAATGTACTCATGGATGTGGGGTGAGAAAGTAGAACGTCTACAGAAACAAACTGTAAATGATTTCATACAGAGAGAGACAGTGAGAACAGATACATATGGACACGAAACATATGAAATATGAACAACATCACCGACTGCAGCCCACTGTGTAACACAAGTGTTAGTCTGAGAGAAAAAATCATTAATAGTTAATTTGATTATTCCAGATATGGCACATTATACTCCCAACAAACCCCCAGTCCATGTATCATACAAGAACAAGCTGTATAAAAAGGAAAAATAAGAAATTACTGTATGAATAGGAAAAGTCTGCATGTGTGAGATGCACACGGTGTGCACACACGCACACATGTTTGCATAATGAAAACAACTGCAGAAACAGTATAATATCATTGCAACCCCGTCAGAGGAAAAGAGAGAGGGTCCATAATTGACTTTTCTCCAAGCCAGCTTGGTAGTTACAGAATGTAGCATATTGGATAAGGATTGTGATTGATTATGTGGGTATGCCATACCAATTCATTTGATTAAATGTAACCATGGGTTTCTTTTCCAAGCCCTAATGAAGCAGCAATTTGAAACTGAGAGACTGGAGGAGGCTGAGCCAGGCTGCCTTCATCCCCACACATGTCTATCTGTGTGTATATGAGGCTTCAAAACAGGAGTCATCACACAACATCCTGCCACTGTACCTCTTTTATAATAGTGTTTTTGATTAAATCAATTAAGAAAACTAAACAACTTATTTAAAAAAAAAGTATAATAGCCTGAAAGATTGAAATTCAGTAAATCATTCACAGCAGAGTAACATAACTATAATTAATATGTATGCTGATATCATATATGAGGAAGGTGCTTACAATCGGGGTTGAGTTTTAAAAATCACCTGATTTCATTCAGTAGCACTTTTTAACTTCTCTCCACATAACACAATTCATCTCCTCCAATTTTGTGTTCTGAGCCATCCCTCCCCCAGTTCAGCAGAGGGCAGGGAGGTAGGTAGGTGTGACCTCCACCGACCCTGAAACCTCTGGACAGGTGGGCGGTGGCCTACGTGCACTGTCCGTTTTGGCAGCAGCTCTCTTCCCCTCCCCAGCAGGGAGCTCAGGCCATGATGAGCAGCTGGGTCGCAAACACTAAGCACATTAATATCTTCTTAATGATAATAATCATTATGGCATAAGCACCTTCCCCAAAGTGGGAAGGCTCGCGGAATGTGCCAGAGTAGCATCGTCGTTAAGGTAAAAAAAACTGAGATGAAATGACTCTTTTAATGGGCAGCAACTTACAGCCACCAGGATAATGCAGACACTAATGTAATAATGTGATAATGAGATACACCGTAGACATTAGGGAGACCAAAAACTCAATGAAACCAGTGTGAATGAATAAATAAAATCTGTACTTGAAACTGGGGTTGACACAATTACCACTGCAGATGTACATTATATGATATATACTGCATGTTAATATAGACTTGACTGCATTACAGATCCATCCATCCATCCATTTTCTACCGCTTAGTCCCGTTAGGGGTCGCGGGTGACTGGAGCCTATCCCAGTGACTTTGGGCCTTAGGCAGGGTACACCCTGGACAGTGGCCAACTCGTCGCAGGGCTAACACAGACACAGACAAGGACAGACAACCATTCACTCTCACATTCATTCAATACGGGCAATTTAGAGTTATCAATTAACCTACACATGCATGTCTTTGGACAGTGGGAGGAAGCCGGAGAACCCGGAGAGAACCCACGGTAACACGGGGAGGACATGCAGACTCCACCCAGAGAGATTGTGTGATGTTGGTCTGGTCCGGGAATCGATCCCACGAACCCACGATCTCCTTATTGGGAGGCAGGAGCTTTAGCCGCTCTGCCACCGTGCACCCCCTGCATTACAGATATATGTTTTAATTAATACAAACTATCTCTAAGATTTCCTCATGCTTTAAGGCCTTTGTGGAATTATTGGAGTACTTCACCATCTTGTCTCCCTATGCCTTTGAATCCATGAAGTGCTTCTTGCTCACAGCATTTCCCATATACTCGCCTCATTTAATATAACTGTCAGTATTCACCTATCATAGGCCATTATCTGTCTCATCCACGTTCATTATTGAAGCTAATGATCTGTTGTCCTCTCTGCTCCCCATTGAAGGAGGACTACATTAAAAGTCTCTTACTAACTTAATTAGTAATTATAAATGTTAAAGATTAATCAGAGAGTGAGTGGCTTAAGGTTTACATCTCTAGGCAGTGGTGGGACAAATGGAGAGACAAAGAGGCCATGTCGCTTCAGTGTTCACTCTCTACAGTCATGCTGGAAATGGAATGAGACATATGAAAAGAGTGGAAGTGTGACCATTTCACCTCTAATGAATGTCACATGTGTTTTATCACTATGTTTGCACATGAAAAGATGCATACACACACACACACACACACACACACACACACACACACACACACACACACACACACACAAATACAACAAAATATTGTTTCAAAATGTACAGTGAGAGCTTATGTGCTCGAAGCTGTCTTTAAGCTACAATTCTTCCAGCCAAATATAGAATGTTGTTTCCTTTATATAATCTACAAGCACTACTGTAGTGGATATAATGCTGTTACAGGAAGCAGCATTTAATATGGTAACCTATGATGCATGCAGTACTCACATTATCTCTTTCTAACAAGATGGAAATAGATCCCCTTAATTAAATCCTGGGTGTACACTAATTCCTTACTAAATCTGCACCTCTCTGACAATTCCACATCAGCAGCACCGTGCACTCCAGTAAACATATAAGCACTGATATCAATATTAAACCTTAATAACTAATAAAGCTTTCATCCAGGGAGTTCCTGTGTGATTACCATTAATGTGGGGGGAATCGCCCAGGACCATCTCCCTGTTTTCCGGAGCATGTTGACGCTCAAGCCGGGGGGTCGGTACTCTCGGTGCAGGAGGAAGACAAGGAGGAACTTAAGCTGTGCTGAGTTGTGGGATGGTAGAGATGCAAATTGCATTTCTATCTGAACTCCAACCATATGTGTAAGAAAAACTGCTACACTTTTATTTGACCAGTATTTGAATGTTAAAATTTTCAGTTAAAGGAGATGCATAAGGCTCAAAGCAAACCAAAGAAAGTGCAAATAACAACTGACTATTGTAAAGACAAGCAAAGATTTTACAGTAAACAATGATGGGTATCCATTTCGTAGCTCTGCTCTCACTCTTTTAGAGGAGAAATGGCGGTGCTTTGACTGTTGAGCAGGGAGTCCTATCACACAAGACACACAGAGTGGGGGTGATGGTGGGGGGCTGGCCGGTGGCCCACAGCACCTGAAACCTATTAGAGAGCTTTGGAACATTCCACAGGGTTCTTCCACTTTGGCCAGAGGGCATCGTAAAGGTCCTCACAGAGAGGGTCGGTGCGACTCAGGCACCGACAAACAGCCAGTAAGGTGAAACACTAAAACCAGAGTCTTGTGACGGCGGTGTTGTTTGTATTGTCATTAGGAAGAAAACATGTTGCCTTTACCAGATCTCTAACTTGCCTGTGGTCCCTGCTGAAATGTAAAATTTGGTCTAAAGGCAATCATAACATTTTCTGCACCTAGATTCACAAGGAGATTGTCTTCATAAAGGAATACTATGATTAAACCATTTACCATTAGCATGCCAAGCAAAACTTTTATAAACTTTTTATCAAATGGTTTGCCATCTGGACTTAAAACAGTAGGGGCCCAATAGTGCGCTGACACTAAAAACAAACATGCATAAACACACACAACCTGCTGCCAAATTTCTTGGAGATAGCCTTATCTTCTCCGCAATGTGTGTGTATATATATGTGTTTTAGTGGTACCAAGGCCCATCTCTTTGGCTGGATCTGTGTCCATGCCTCAGTGTTATGCTCACTGGGTTTAGCTCTATGGGTGTCTGTGGCCTCTCCTCTGGCCGCCCGTGTCCATTTGCTCTGCGGGTATGGCAGGCCTGAGCTGACAGATGGCCGCCCCTCTCCATTCCGCTCCAGAGTAACACAGTAACTGGTTTTTCCTCCGCCGTTGACCTTGCCACAGCCAGCCAGCAATCCAGGCTGGCACTCGGCCTGTCGAACAGGAGGGTAATGAAGTCCAGCGCTGCTCACATGATTATTAAGGCTTTGACGCTGGGGGGCCTTTCAGAACCCTATCCCCCTCCCCTCTCCTCCCCTATCTGCCATTCACACAGCCAAAGTTCGATGAGGACAGTAATTCGTTACATGCCACTTTGGAAAACCACCATTGGGCTCCATAAAGTGAGCTAAAACTTTTTGTAGTACTCTTTTGGAGTTTGTTTGTATTCTTAAACAAACCTCTCTACACCTATGAAGCATACTTAACAACAATTTTGAGATCAACATTGAAACTCTTACCTATTCAGTAGCATATGATAGCAACTCGTGTCCCAGCGTGCATGTCATTCCAAAAACACACCAAGTAAGAGCCACTACACAAAGTTAGATCAGATCGGTCACACTACTATTGGTGCTGACAACCTCTAAAAGCAATGCAGTTCAGCAGTAGAGCACCACATCACTCTCACTGTAATACTCCCTTACCACAAGCAGCTCTAGGCACGCTTGGAACCCTGGTCCCATCAGGGCCAGGCTGGGATTTGAGAGGTGTAGGTTGCAGCTCTGACCTTTACTAAGGCAGGACTGTCTGTTTGCACTTCTCCCATAAGCCCCCCTCCAGTCAGACTGCTAAGCAACCCCATCAGACTAGGGGTGCGCATGCACCTACGGCCTTGGTGACATCTCAGAGACCATGGGGAGGTGGGAGTATTGCAGAGGTTAATTCTGATCATCCAGTATTTATGGGCTTCACTTCAGAACAAGGGTTGGCATTAACACTCTAAAGGAGACATCCCTCCTGTATATCAATAAAACATTGCCAGAAGCACAGGAAGAGCCTACCTTTATTCAAGTCCCCAACTAGACTTGCTTAGGAGGATTCTAAAAGTACACCAGTGAATCCTTCATTAGATGATGTCTTTAAATTCGTAGACAATTTGTAGGATTTATACAAATCTGTATTATTGCATTTAGTTTATAATGTATGTTTTAGAATGATTAACTCAACAAATGAGCACAGTTCAACCAATCACTGAAAGGAATTTGCCCCAAATCACCATGGTGACATCAACCTACCAATTGCAATGCAGTAAGGGGCAGCAAGTGTTCGCTCCGAGTTTGTACAAACAGGCTGTATGAACTGTGAGCATCAGATATTTTCTCACATGTTGGCCTAGTCTGTGAAGTGTGGGGAAATGTCAGGAAAATCAATAGATAAGGACCACATCAGACTGAGCTTGTCTGGCCTAGCAACAGAGCATCCCCATGGTGATGTCAATTACCTCTGCTTTACAACAAAAACACCAGGAAGAGCAAAACAGTCTCTGCAATGCTGTAAAACTTTTAATACAGTCTCCTGGTTACATTGAGGAATTTGTAAGAAACTTCTTTTTTGTTTTCCATCCAGACAGGTAGGTAACACACCGAATGTGAGAATCTTATTGATAGCTTTTTTTTTTGCAGCTCACTCTGTTTTCTATTCTCCTCATGGACGCCACATTAGTCAGGGAGAGGTATAATGTAACGAGCAGTAAGGTGCGCATAATTGCATATTAGCAGCAACACACTTGGCTGCACGGGAGGTGACTACGCTAACGAACAGAGAGGCGTTATTAATCACCAATTAATAAAAGCAGGCAGATATCACACTCAGTATAGGGCACGCATGGTTTCCTTTGTTTCCACTAGCTGGTCCAAGCCTGTTCTCTTATTTATTTTATAAGATTGATCCTGTTCCTGTGTTGTGTTGTCTATTGAGTTCTGACTCTGATCCAGCCCCCTAGGAGTCAAATGAGGAGTGTTTGGCTATGTTTGTTAGCAGATTACATGTGTATATGCTCTATGAATGAGTCCCAGAAACTGAGGGAACACCATCAGACATACCTAATCAAAGAGGATTACAGGAAAAGAAACAAAGAATGAAAATACCATATTCTGTTTATGCACTAGGAGGAAAAAAAAATCCTTAATGCAGTAGTAAATGTGTTGCCACCAGGGCAGAGACAGTGATGGAGACCATGTAATCAGCATACACTGGCCAAGTTGCTCTTGGGGCTCAAGACAAGAGGATATGTGTCAAGGATAATTTGCGGCCCTTAGCAAGAAGCAAAACAAGGCTTTCAGCTTCAAATACTGTTACAGTGTGCCTCCTGTCTGTTCCCCCAGTAACAGCCAATGCAGTATGTTTTGCCAGGTTGGAGCACAGTTAAATGTGAGAGCTAGATAGTGAGACAGAGGAAAATGGAGATATAGTGGACAGGGAGAGGGGGGAAAGGAGAAAGAGAGAACACAGAGGAGGAGGAGAAACTAGACGAGAGCTAAAGGCCTCTCACTCGCTCTCCTCTCCAGCTCTGTAACGGCCCACAGTGCCTGCTTCACACAGAGCGGCCAGCTGTACAGCAAATGTGCCTTTCCCTCTCTCCGCCCCCAAACCTTTCCACCCCTCCAGTGCCCCCCTCTGCCTGGGCCGACCAGGCCACCAGCTCCTCTCTGTGAGAGAAGGCTCCTCCCTGACTTGGCTTCAAGCTCAGTGCTGTCACCAACCCAGAAAATCTGTAGAGGTGACCCCAAAAACACTTTTCTGGGACGTGGTTTGGTTTGTTTGTTTACAATTGTCCTTCTGAGCACTGCCACCTTGGCAGTAGCTACTTGGAATGGACAGGAGTGAGATGAGAATTGGATTGAAAGCAGATATAACAGCAAAGCAAAAACCCTTTTCACCTTTAAAACCCTTTAAGACAGAGCCTGTGCTTCAGAACATGTCAGGGCTCTGAAAATCCACACAGGGACATTTGAAACAGTGCGATAAATGGGCCAAACGTGCCCCCCATGAGGCTCCAAATGTCATAGTTTACAGTGGGGTCAAAGTGAAGCAATGGGGTGGCATGATGGCATGCTGATAAAACCAAACAGGCTTTTGTGTCAATGAAAGACCTTCAAAGGTCCTCTTGACGACTTTGTGAAAGCACTGTGATTTTAAATATATTTTCCAATGCAATTACTACAGATCAAGATGGCAAATTGAACTGATGGACAGATTTGTTTTCTAATCTCAAAGAAAAATAGAAATGAAAGGTTTGATAGTGACTGCAGCAGCTGAAAGCTGTATAAATCTGTGTGTCTCTGGAGAAAAATCGGACACCCTCAATTCTGTAAGTGAGCCATGCCAAAAAAAACTCTAAACTAAAGAGTGGCCAGCTGTCTTCTGGCCTGCTATTAAATTGCTCCTTGGATGGTGGCGATATCATTTTTTTCTCCATAGGAGTATCACACCAGGTCCCCAAACAGAGCGACCAGCTGTACAGCAAATGTGTACTGATCCATCTGGGCCCTAGCAGGCTGCAGCCTCCATCTTAAAACACGTGGGGCCGTTCACAGGCTTGGCTGGGGCTGGTCTGCAACACACCCTTCTGCACTCATGGCCACCTCCTTCCCTTTCATTTACCTCTATTATTGTAGCGAATGTTGAGTAGCCGGACACCAGTGCTTTATGTCTGAACCAGGACCGTCATCATCTGAGTGTAATATCCATGCATCAAAATGTGCTGGCAGTCGTACAGAAGAGGCAGCCACAAGCACTTTGGATGGGTGGGAGGAGGTGAGGGTGGAGGCTGAGTGCACTTGGTTTAGGGAGACTATTGTATTACAAAGGCAGCTAATATGGACTTGCTTGGGTGAGACAGGCTCAGGTTTTGTTGTTCCATACATTTAGCACTATGGTTATGTCACGGCACATCACTATATATAGAGTTATCAGTGTGAACTGACACCATGGAGCGGGGCATGGATGAAAACAACACCCCTATGAATCCAGCGTCTGCTCCATTACCTACGCTAATAACGCTGACAGCTGAGCGGAGATGACCCCAGCCCCCTGTTTCCCCTCTCCTGTGCAGATGGCCATTAAAAGGAGAAAGTGTCCATTTTTTCAGTAGAGAAGGTATTTAGAGCTTTTCCAAATTAGTATTTTTTTTTGAGTTTTTGTCCCAAATTGGCTATGCAGTGATTACAGGCTGGATTGAATTTAACCCCATTCTACATTAAAAGGGACCAATTCTTAAGAAGCTATATAAAACCATAAGATCAACATTAGTGTTCTAACATAACTAACCTGATGCATATGTTTTTCTTTATACCTCTTCAGTTAAACACATTTACGTTATTTGTCTTTATTCGATTCAGTTTCCTTTTTGTTAGTTTGTTTTACAAAATGCAGTCACTTCTAGACAACTTCATCTTTCTACCAAATTTTCACTATGATGAGTTTTGTTTTCTACATATTTTAGAGATCACAAAACAAATGCATCTAACAGAAACCCTTTCGAGGAGTCTAATGAAACCTGTGATCATGCTGAATACAAAGCAATGGCATATCAGAGAAGTAAGACATCAGACAATAACCCAATCACCTATCCTCCTGTTATCTTAAGCTGTCTGAATTCCACTATTATGTGGAAACTGTGTGCTTGTGCGGCTGACAGACATAAAATAACCAGTAGGGGGGTTTGTTTTCTACCCTCCCAGTGTGCTCCGTGCCTGCCTTTGCGAGAGAAAGGACTAATGCTGGCATGGTACTGTATTAGGCACCCCCAGTAGAATAGTGGGTGAGCAGATCGCAAAGATGAATACAAAATACACACCTACAGACTCTCAGCTCATCTCTCTCCTTTGCAAATACACCGAAGCATCAAAATCACAAATCACATGCTTCTGATTGTTTATGCACAAACAGTGGGTCCCTGATAGAATTGCCTACCGGTCCTGATAGAATTGCCCACCGTGTTTAAATTCACCTGCGCCTAGAAGCGTGTCCCAAACAGAGAGGCGGTTTGGTTCCAGATCAATGAGTCTCTCTCCCACTGAAGACAACAGATAATGCAGTGTAATGAAAGAGCCGCCAAACGAGCTGAATAAATGAATGAATAAAGGAACGTGAGACCGGAATTCAGACGCCTACTTACTGCAGGCAAGAAAACCTGTTTTCCAATTGTCTGTTCTCTACAAATTATTCTGCCTGCATACAAATGACAACCAAAAGTAAAGACATTTTGTGGAGGTTAGTCTTACACCAGCATTCTTTGTTTAGGAATCTTGTGAAAGAAAATGAGAATTTTGGAATACTTTTGTGATACACAATGTAATAAAAATCCATTTTTTCAGTTGATTTGACGTCATTAAATGCAGCGAGAATGAAAGTATTTTACCAAATGTTGTATTCAGATCTCAGTCATCTGAACAGACTACTTAAGTGAAGAGGCACAATAAACAAACAAACAAAATAATGTACAGTAGCAATGTGGAGAATTTTCAAAAACTGTGGAATAATATTTGGAATTTTAAACAGTTTGAATAAAATCTGTTTTGGTATTTAAATATTTCACTAATCTGTATGTTTCCACTACTTCAAACTACCTTCATACAGAGTGGTTTGAAGTGGAGAGATTCTGCTCCACAAGCATGCACACGTACTATATTATACCATTCACATGCATGGGGAAATGAAGATGATGGGTTTATAAATGCACAACACTGGGGATGCAGTTGATGGTCAAAATATTAAAATAATTCCACCTATTTGGTGATGTGATCCAGATACTTGTGAGCCTGAATGAGACAGGGTCAAATATTTTATTACATATATCACATCAGTCCTTAGTATGTGATTCACCTTTAAGAAAAGTATGAAAAGGCTATGTCTGAAATTTATTTATTCATTGATTTATTATGAAATACTTTGTGAAATTCGACGAATTGTCCTTAATGATTTTGTATATATTGTATTGATGACGGTCACACAAAATCATTCCCTCTAACATTGAAATCACACCCCTAAAAGCAGCATTGATTAAATTTATGCTACATTGTAGAAATACTTTGGGAAAGGTAGAAAAACATATTTACATAGATAATACACAAGCAAGTTTTTTTTATTGATTTTGTTCCAGGAGTGCAACAGAGATCATAATGAATGAAACAAAAAGAGTTATCTCCTACCCAGCATGTGGTTGGCCACATGAACTTGGATGTCCCATTCACTGTAGAACACCATCTGACATTTGATGCACTGGTATGTCTTCTTCTGTAAATAAGACCAAGAGGAAAGGGATTATTATAGTCAACTTTGAATAAAAAACAATTTAACATAAGAATGCAAAACAATTTGTGAACCTCAGCATGTTTTCATGAACTATTCAACCTCATTCAATACACCACAAATTAACAATACCTCTTCAGTTTGTGAGGGACTGGCTCTGGGCATGGGGGACACCTGGGGGGTCTTGAGCTGCCCACTGTTGCTGTCCCCAGCCTGTTCCCGATGCACTGTTTGGACATGGTTTTGCAACTCTGCTTCAGACTCAAACTTCACATTACAGCTGGAGCATCGTGTCTTGGCAGCAGATGATGAGGATGTGGAAGAGGATGAAGAGGATGAAGAGACAGCTTTGCCTTTCCCGTCTCCAGGGCTGAGACTCTCCCTCTGGACCCATGCGACTGTAGTTGTTGCTGGAGTGGTGGCTCCACCCTGCTGCTGCTGTTGCCTTCCTCCATTCACCGTTGGGCTGGAACTCTTGGAGCCAGTTGCTGTCACACAGGATGCACAGAGTCCGTAAGGAAGTCCGTTGATGTCCAGCTTCACCAGGTCTTGTTTGGACCGAAAATCTTTCAGGCAAGAGGCGCACTTGAAAGGTTTTTGGGCATGGTGTTGCTGCTGGTTCTGAGAGATGGCATTGCCGCGGCCCATGGGTTGGTTGGCAGACATAGTGCCTGTCTTTTGCATGTGGAAGGTACCATGGATCTTGAGCTCCAATGTGGAGGTGACTGTCTGCATGCACACCACACAGCGGAAACCTGTCAGGGAGTTCCTCAGGTCAGGGTGCAACTGGCAATGCTCCAGGAAGTCCTCTTCACTATGCAGTGGCATCTTACAAATGCGGCAGCTACCTGTGTCCAGACTCTTGCTATGGGTGACCTTGTGCTCAGTCAGAGTGAGCAAGGAAGGGAAACGCTCCCCACAGATGGGACACATATAGTGTTTGACAGGCCCAAGGTGGGTCTGCATATGTTCCCTCAGCCCAGCCTCAGAGAAGAAAGTGCGGGAGCAGACATTGCACTTGTGGTTGCCCTTGATCATCTCAGCTTTCCTTTTTACCATGGCACTCTCACCAGGGCGTATATTGTGGTCCCTCAACTGGTGGTTAGTGAGGAGTGACTCCATTGTGTAAGATGCTCCACAGATGTCACACCCATACATGGGCTCTGCAGTGTCCACCTCTTCCTCACTTCCATCATGGCTGTTCTGGGACTCCACCACCGATCCTCCTACTGCCCCGGGACCATGGCTGTTAGCTAGGAGACCATGTAGCTCAGCATCTTCTTTAGGGTGGCCATCCCCACCACTTACAGTAGAGCCATTAGCGCCACAGTTCTGTGCCTTTACATCAAACACACAGTGTTTCTCCCTCAAATGCTTCTCCAAAAGGACGATGGCATGGAAGGCCTTACTGCAGAAGCGACAGTTATATTTCTTGCTGTGGGTGGTGATGTGGCACTGCAGCTCCACCTCGGTACCAAACGACTCCCCACAAAAAATACAACGGTGGGCACAACCCTGGTTTTCCAGATGGCTGTGTTTGACATGCAGCTGTAGGTCAGTCTCATGCCTGAAGTCCCAGTTGCAGGAGGTGCAGCGATACACCTTTTTCTCGTTGCTGTGCTTTACAGCTAGGTGGAGCTGGGTAGACACCTTTGAGTCAAAAACCTCCTGACACAGAGTGCAACGAAAGAACACAAAGGTATGCATGTCGAGTAGGTGCTTTTGCAGGTCATCCACTGAAGTGAATTGCTTGTCACAGCTCTCACAAATGTAATAAGTGGAGGTAATGGTGAAGTGAATTGTCACATGCTTCAGCAGGGACTCTTGGTTGGGGAACTCTTTGTTGCACTGTGGGCAGGTGAGTTGAGGTTGCAGTCCATCCAGATGAGTTTTTAGGTGAGTCTGGAAAAGGTCTAAGCTGGTATACTTGGCTCCACACTGGTTACATATGAACTCACTGGTAGTGCGTGAGGCTGAGCTGCCTTGTTTCAGCATAGCAGTTTGTTCCACAGATATTGGAGAAGAGGGGCTGAGAGTGCGCAGGGATTTCTTTCCATTGTTGATGTAGTTCAGTGCCAGTGGAATGTTCTTGTGATTTTCCTTGATGTGCTTGTTGAGCTTCAGAACACTGTTGAATATGGGGGAATTGGTGCAGTACGAACAGGAGTACACCTCTACTATAGACTCCTTGGGAGTTACAGCCAGGGGGGAATCAAAGCGCAGGCTTCCCCCATCACAGTGAGTCTGACGAACATGCTCCTCCAAGGTAGCCTCTGTCAAGAACCCCATGAAGCACTGGGGGCAGAAGAAGGCATTGCTCTCCTTGGCCACAGGACTGGGAAAGCCATGGGAACAGCGGATGTGTTCCTGGAGGGCGTTGAGGTCACTCAATACCTCAGGGCAGAAGTTACACTGAAGGAGGGCATCAGGCAAGCTGGCTAACAGGGCAGCATGGTCTTCTGCATTGTGGACCTGTTTAAGATGTTCATTTAGATTTAGTAAAGAGGGAAGAACCTCTAAACAAAACTGGCAAGTATGAGCCTGCTCTGGCTTGTCCAGATGCATGGTTCGTAGGTGAATTTGAAGCACAGCCAAACTGGAGAATACTTGCTTGTTGCAATAAATACAACTGTAGGAGACTTTAGGCTGTTTGGAAGAACGTCCTCCCATGTCTGATGTGTTCTGAGCTGCCCTCTTTCTCCTCCCCCTTGTCTTGGGCATAGGTGGTGCTGTCTCCACCATTGTGGAGCTGTCAACAGAGAGGTTGGAGTCAGGAGTGGTGCTAGAGACAGAGGTGTAACCCACAGTCAACAAGGACGGGCTGTTGCTATGGTTACTGGATTCGGGGAGCTGGTGGATGTCCATGTGAGCATAGAGGTCCTCAACAGACAGAAAGTGCTCAGAGCAGATAGCACAGTTGTGGCCCTTTCTGTCTCGGCTGTGGGCCTGGTCAATGTGGGTCAGCAGGGTTCCCTCATCACTGAAGGGCTCATGGCAGTAGATGCACTGCAGGGTTGCACCCAGGCCTCCATCCTCTGATGGAGAGCACTCAGGATGGCACTCGGCAATGTGCCTCTGGAGGTCTTCTGGGACATCAAAGCCCTCCTCACAACGGCTGCATTTGCGGGTTTCTTTCAGTTTCCATTCATCAGCTCTAGAAAGGCTTGAGCTGCTGCCATCTTTGCCCCTTTCGTGTACTTGCATGTGGCCGTGGAGAGAACTTGAGGAAAGGAAGCCTCGGCGGCACACAGGGCACTTGTGAGGTTTGTTGGAGGCGTGAGTTTTCATGTGGATTTTGAGGTGATCACTGCGGGAGAAGGCAGAGTCACACTCTCCACAGTGGTACTTCTTATCACCAGTGTGTAGCTTCACGTGTCGATCTCGGCTGCGCTTGTGCTTAAACAGGCGGCTACAAAAGGTACAGCTGAAAGGGAGTTTATCGCCGTGGCTCTGTTCGTGACGCTTGAGGAAGCTTAAGCGGCTGAAGGACTTGTCACAGAACTGGCATGGGTATGGTAGGCCAGGGCCCCCTTCGTCCTCGCCAAAATCATAGTCCTCGCAGTGTCCTGGAGAAGTCTGATCCTTACTGGAGGGAGATGATGCTGGCCAGGAACATGATGGGTCATCCTCAAGATCAGCACCATCTGGAGAAGATGACAGAAAGAAGGAATAAGAGAGAAAAGAAGGTATCAAGGGCAAGTCAGAGGGAAAAAGATGGAGAGAGAAGGAGAGTGATTAAGAGAGGTGTTTTGTAAGACTGTATTAGCAACTCATTTGTCTCACTCTTTTGAATAGAAAAGGTGGGCCACTGTGGTGTTATTTGTCATAGTAATTATAAGGTGGTGGCGTATGAATTTAGAATTCTTTGCAACTTAGACAATTTTTTCTTCAACGGAAACAATGCCTCGCCTTAGGTGTTATCTAAAAAGTTACATTTAAATATGCAATTTTAAGTATAATTAGGGAAGAGAATAAGTGGAAATACTTTTACTACAATTAACCTTGTATGTGGCCATGTAATGGCATAGCCCACTGTGACTCAAAACACAATCTCTCTGACATTTAAAGCCAACACAAGACAATGGGTGTACTTTAGGATGTAAGCCCGGCATGAGGTAAATTAGAACATTTCTATTATTCCTGAACAATTTCTAGAATATTTTTGAAAAACAAGAGCCCTTGAAATGACCTTAAGACAAGAGAAAAAAAACATGGAAAAGCAGTTCTCAAGAGTGAAAGAGAAGATTAAATGTGCAATTTTGACCACAGCGATGCATAGCCTGTAGGACACCACCACTGCAAAATAGATGATTTTCCTGAAACATGGGCCTTTCAGAACATCAGTCAATAGATATCAGATTATAGAATATGCATTATTATCATATTTGTCTGTGTAGTCTGCGCTAAGCCATGAGGCAACTGATACTGGATGGATGAATATGCCATGTGCTGATGCAGGGGCGGCAAGGAGGGGACAGGAAAACGGATAGGGGAAGACAACCGAGTGGCTAACTATCTCACTCAAGGACAAGCAGGTGCAGAGAATAACCAGGGAACACCAGTCAACTGACAATGCAGTCCCCATTCGTTTTACAATAACTTTAATGTGTTCCTATTCAAATCACTTCTTTGTCGACATTCCATTCCACTGGTTCACTGTGCAGTGATATGAATGGAAAACACAGAATACCACTTTCCACAAGTTCAAAAGGTTACAGACCACTTCTTCCCGCTGCCGAATTCTAAGTGCTGTGAACTTCCTTACCTAAATAAAACAACGTAATCCCAACCCCTTCAGAAAAAAAAACTGTGTCAAAAGGCCAAAACTTGGAATGGGAAAAACAAGAGGAAACTGCAAAGATTTATGAGAAGGACGAAGGAAAAGCATAAGCTCTTTCCAGGATCCAACCTCTGTACTCCCCTTCAGCTGACAAATCTTAGTCTCTCTCTCTCTCTCTCTCTCTCTCTCTCTCTCTCTCTCCCCCTTTCTGTTGTTTTTGCTGGGAGATCTGCCC